>NC_143188.1:16039285-16190267 GCF_047325235.1 Durio zibethinus | reverse complement strand
AACATAACACTGTCTGGAAATGTGGTTAAAACGTTATAGAAAAAATTTGCAGTGAGACAAGTAACTTTTTCCTTGACATGTAAAACCAAGCAGAGAAAGAACTTATTTTCTAGAGTTATGAGATATAAAGTTTAGTTTGTTGTTATTATTGCTGTTGTTTATTTTACTCAGCTTAGTCACATATTTTCAAGGGATAAAATATATTTAATTTTATAATTTATATTAATGGTATATAAATTTTTTAAATAAAAAAATAAAAAGTTAAAAATTAAATTTGATCTATTTTTCATATAACAAAATATGAATAAATAACTAAAAAATTCAAACGCACTAGGGTATAATAATTGTCCAATTATATATCTACATTGAAAATAACAAACAGCTATATAAAGATGCAATTATAAAATAAAATGATTCAATTTTGTTTTTCTAAAATAATGGGATAGATGTATTTAATTTTATCATTTATATTTTAGATTTGAAGGAATGGAGATTCGATTGGGCTAAATTAATATTTGGGTGTTTATCTTTTATATTCTTTTTTATAATCATTTATATTCTTTAAAATGAAAATAATCTATTTATATACTATTGAATTATATAAAATTTGTCAAGATATCTATTGGTAGAATGATGAAATCTTAATTTTCAATTCAATCATTGACACTCTCAAATAATAATAATAATAATAATAATAATAATAATAATTATTATTATTATTATTATTATTATTATTATTATGTAAAAAAAAAAAGAGTTTTTAGGCATCAATTAGAAACATGCCACACATAATAATTTAAAATGTTTTTGATGAATATTACACACTTACCAACATCAAACCAATTCTCATTTTAAATCTTAATACTAGTTAACTTATTTAAAAATAATTAATTGAATAAAATTAAAAAAAAAAGAAAAATCTAAATCATTTTTTCACATTTTCATCTAAAAATATCGAACGTGGTTAGCAGTACTTTAAAAATCTTATGTTCAGGCAAATTGCTAATGTCATTTTTTATTTATTATTAAGATATTAAAAAGATTTAAATATTAATAATTTAATGTTTTTAAATATATTTTAAATTAAATTAGCAAATATTATTTAATTAAAACATAATAAACAGTCAGCTTTGATAGAAACTTTCAAAATTTTATTTAAAATTCTATTGAATGAGACTAGTAGATGGTCTGATGCATAGACGAGTCTAATAACAAGATATTGTAGAAACATTTACGCTATTTTATATAGACAACATCTAATTTACAGTGGCAAATAATAAAACAAATTATATCATTGTAATTGAATATATTGCTTTAAAAAGAAAGACCATTCATTTAACCCCAATGATCAAGATTTGTAGGACAAAAACAAAGCAAATGCATCAGCATCATCAATTGTAATTAATTAAATTGCAAATTGAAGGAAACTTGGGCAAGTCAAGTCAAGGTCGTCTTTTCTTTCTCTGACTTTTCGATCTCATTAGTTGTAAATTCTATTATATTGTGACAATTTTATATTTTTAGTAATAATTTTTGTCTTCACTAAAAATGCATTTTGTTCGAATACATTCTTTGAAAAGACACTTGAAATAATTAATGATTACCATCACGCTCTCTTGAACGTGATCGAAACATTATAAAAAAAATTATGCGATTAAAACAATTAGTATTTTGCTTAGTGTGTAAAACCAAGTGGAAGACCTTATTTTCCACAAAACTAAAACTTTTTTCACGCTACATTCTCAAAGTATAAGTCTTTGCCAACATCATTAAGTGCATGAACTGAATTGGCTGTGACGTTTTGACCTAACGCGTTTATGATGCAGATATATTACTCTAACATTGCACTTGCTTTTTAAGAGACCAATAATTACTTTTTTTTTTACTTAGTTTTTTTTTTTTCACTTTTATTTGCAGTGTTAATATTTGATATATTTTAGTATAAAATTTTAATTTTATAAGTGATGTTAATAGATTAACACATATTTTATTTTTATTTTTAATTTATTTTTTTATTTTTAAATATATCATGTCACCCTCTTACTCTCCAGTGAAATAAAAAAATTTTATTATTAATATATTTAATAATTTTTTTAAATAATTTTTTTCATGTACCTATAAAAGCAAGATGAAAAAAATGCATTAGAGAAATCCAAAGATTTTGACAGCTATGAAAGAAAAAAAAATGAAATTAAGTCTTGTTCTCAGGGCATTTGAACTATGGAAAAGTTAGTGGGAGTGACAACAAAATTAAGATCCAAGGGAACTATAAAATTGGCTAATTCAATGTCTTCTTCATATGTTGTGGCTTTCTAATTAAACATCATAATAATTTGTTAATAGGGAAAATAATTCTTGAAAATAAACATCCTAATAATGTTATTTGCAAGGGATGAGTAATTGTGGAGAATTTTATTATAGCCGCAACAATAATTGGCTTTCTTAATTTTGCAAGAATATATTGTTCAAAAATAAAAAATAGAGATGTCCATGAACTAAGAGTAGCCAAGCATGGCTAAAATCTTGAAATCTTAGGTTTAGGTTCAGTCTGCTTTGCATTTCATTTTTATTTATTATTACAATATTAAAAATATATTTATATTAATATTTTACTATTTATAAATATATTCTAAAATAAAATTAAAATAACACAATTGACTTGAGTTGGACTTTTTGGTTTCATACATAGTTGTGTTATTAAGAATTTTTTGAATATCCAAATACCCAAATTTAAACCAACTTGAACAAAAAAGAAATGATTCGAATCAATTTTTTATTTTTTTTTTATTTTTTTCTCATATTACAGGTTAGCTTCTTTATATTCTTTTATGAGGAATAATGATGAAATCCTCGTGGCTATGCTGAATTGGTTCCTATATGGTTATCTGGAGAAGAGTTTAGGTATTGGTAAAATATCAAGAATTGAATCTCAAATGTATAAAGACGGATTACATTTGAAAAATCAAAATGCATCAAAATCAGTAATAATTAATTAAATTGCAAATTGAAGGTTTGGCAAGTTCTGTCAAAGTCGTCTTTCTCTTATCGTTGGTAAATTCCATTATTCTTCAAATTGATAACATCACACTCTCCCAAACGTAACCGAAACGTTATAAAAAAAAGTTTACAATGACACAAGTGATATTTTCCTTAGCATGTAAAATAAAAGCAAAGAAGAACTTATTTTCCACAAAACTAAAACTTTGTTCATGCTCCACGCTAGAAAGTAGAAACTCATTGTCCAGCAAATTGGAGTTAATTTCACCAATTACTTTCTATCAGGCCACCCAACATCATTAAATGCATGACCTGAATTGCCAATGACGTTTTAACCCCAAACCCGGTTATTACTTTTGTTTGAATTGGATTTTTCATGTATAAAAAGCTAAATGCAAGAATGCATTTGAGAAATCCAACAGCTTTGGAAAAAATAAATGGAATGAAGTCTTGCTTATTAGGTCATTTAGTTGTAGTATGAGAAAGTTAGTTGGGTGCCAATAAATTTAAGATCCAAGGGAACTATATAATTGGCCAATTCAATGTCTTTATATGTTGTGGCTTTCAAATTAAACAGAGTAATAATTTGTTAACAAGGAAAATAATTATTGACTATAAACATCCTAATCTTGTTGTTTGCAAAGGATAAGTAACAGTGGAGAATCTTTACAATTACGTGTTATTAATGTGTTATGAAGAGAATCTATACATTATATTAACGCTTCAATTAGTTTTCATTTTACTATTTTATTTCAAAATTTTTTGCGCTATTTAATTTCTAATTACCAGCATGAATTAAAATTATTTTTTTAATAAATAAAATAATGCAGAATAAAAATAAAAAATAACAAAAATAATAAATTGAACAAGTAAAATTTTATTTTTTTATTTTTTTAAATTCAATATTTTAAGTTTATTGTTTTGGATTTATTATTTTTATTCTATGTTTTAAAAGTATTATTAAAATTAAATACCATATTATTCAATTTAAAATTATTTTTCATAAATAATGTTTTAAAAAAAATCCCATGCAACATGAGGACATCATTCCAGTAATATATTAATAGCTCGTATAATTTTTTACAATTAAAATTATGTAATTTAGCACTATGTTATTGATAGACAAATCTAAACATTTGGTATTCATTGTTTAAGAATATATGCAGACATACATATCCCATTTAATTAACGTGAATATGAAGTCAATGTCAATATCAAGATACTTTCAAATAATGAAATATTTGATGTTATATAGTCTAATAGACTTAAAAGTAGAAATTTTCTGGAACTTACAAATAAAAGTGGTGGACCCATATATAATTTTTTAATGTAATTAAATAATTATAATATTGTAATAAAAAAATTATAGGTGAAATGTTCCCAAAAATCATTTACTTATTTCAATTAAATTTGTTATTAAAATGTTAAAAATATTTTATGTAAATATTTTAAAATTAAAGTTTAATTAAAATATATTATTTATTAATATAATAAAATTCTCAAGTTGAACTCAAGTTTTAAAAATCATATTTGGGACTGGATCCAAGTCTTTTGACCAATAGCCTAGAAAGTAGTTGGGTTTAGCAAGTACTCTAACTATAACAACTAAGAGAACGATTGTGAAATGAAGGACTTTTTTTTATCAAGATTGATCATTAGTAAAAAAATAATAATAATCAAAACAATTAAATAATAAAAAATAGTATATTTATAGAAAATTTAAATTAAATCCAATATATATACAATGAGATTCGATCATAAAATCTAATTCTTCCGATCACTCCTTATTATTGAGACAAAACCTCATTTATATATAGCACGAACAAATTTTTAAAACCTCATTTATATATAGCACGAACAAATTTTTAATATGTGGAAAATAAAATTCATTGTCTTATTGCAAAATTTTTTTCTACATTATGTCGGCAACTTTTGAGAGAGAACGATTTCAGTGACTAGTTTATTCAAATTTTAATTCCAAGAATAGTAGAATTTGTTGGGATTTGCCTTGAATCTCAGAATCCCACATCGAAAGTTAAGTAAGTTTGAGTTTGTCTTGTATCCCACATCGGGAAGTTTAGTAAAGGTATAATGGGTTTCATATTTATAAATATGATGTTTTGGTTTTGGTTTGGAAACCCCAGAGAGTTAGACACCAAGAGAATAGCTAAGTGAGTAGGCTATTAAAGGGTGTAATTGGGTTTTGCGTTAAGTTTTGAGTAAGGAGTTTTAGGAGACTTTTCTCATTCTAAAAGTCTCACAATTGTAAAGATTTATTTGTTAGTGGATTGTGTTTGGAGTAGGCCATTTTGAGTTGGGCCGAACCAAATATATTTGTGTGTTCTTATTCTTGATTTGAGCTTGCTGTTTTATGTGTGGTTGCTGCGCATGGGTGTTGTTTTTCCCAACAAGTGGTATTAGAGCGAGGTTCGAGGTTTGAGGTTTAAGGTTCGTGGGTCTAAGAGATCGTGAAGCAATGTTTGAAGATGTCTGAAGAAGGTATGTCTGGTATGTTTATGCCTAAGTTTGAGATTCCGTTATTTGATGGAAAGAGTAATTTTATGTTATGGCAAAGTACGATTCAAGATCTGTTAGTACAACAAGGGTTGGATCAGGCATTAGAGAGTAGTAAGCCTGAGGGAATGTCTGATGCTAATTGGAATAGGATTCAGAAGAAGGCTGTTAGTACTATTAGATTGGCGTTAGCTCCAGAAGTAAAGTACAGTGTGTTGACTGAAAGTACTCCAAAGAGTTTGTGGGATAAGCTTGAAGGTATTTATGCTTCGAAGTCGTTGACTAATAGATTATGTTTGAAGATGGATCTGTATTCTTTGAAGATGGAAGAAGGTATGAGTCTTTATAATCACTTGAATGAGTTTAATAGATTGGTTTCTCAATTGCTAGCGATTTCTGTTGACGAGTTAAAAGATGAAGAGAAGGCTTTAATTTTGCTGGCATCTTTGCCCAAGTCTTATAGGCCTTTAGTTCAGACTGTGTTGGTAGGTAGGTCTACTTTAAAGTTGGATGATGTAACTGCTCTATTGCGTGAGAATGAAAGGTTTATGGGAGCTCAGAACTTATCACCTGGGGGGAGTACACTAGCTGTAAAGGGTTTTGATCGAGGGAGGACTCAAAAGAGGATTGATGGATCAAGATGGAGATCTAAGTCAAGAGACAGAGATTACAGTGATGTAGAATGTTATTATTGTGGTGAGAAGGGACATATCCAAGTACGCTGTAGGAAGCTGAGAAGGGATATGGCTGCTTTTAAAAGGGCGAATGATGAGAAGAAATCAGATGAAGAAAAGAGTGATACTGTTGCTGTCGTGTCTGATGATGATGATGTTGTTTTGACAACTTGTGTGGATGAGACTCAGACTTTGAAAAGTGATAAAGGTTGGGTTTTAGATTCAGCTACTACAGTTCATGTTTGCAATGATAGGAGCTGCTTTGTGGAGTTGAATGAGAATGAAAAGTATGGGGATATTGTGATTGCTAACAAAGAAAAGGTGCAGATTCAAGGCATTGGGAGTGTTCGCCTTAGATCTCACAATGGTGTTATTAGGACACTTCGTCATGTAAGGTATGTACCAAATTGTCACTACAATTTGATTGCTTTGGGTGAGTTAGCTTCTCGGGGGTACACATTTTATGGTAGTAATGATTGGTTGAAAGTGTATAAGAATGGTAGTGTGATTCTACAAGGGAATAGGGTCAATCACTTGTACATGTTTGATGGAGGCTCAGTTGCTGAGATGCCTGTGATGAAAGAAAAGAAGAAAGGTAAGCATGTTAGCTTTGCAGATACTATTGAAGTGTTTGGAGATTCAAGTCAAGGGAGGATTTGTTGGGATTTGCCTTGAATCTCAGAATCCCACATCGAAAGTTAAGTAAGTTTGAGTTTGTCTTGTATCCCACATCGGGAAGTTTAGTAAAGGTATAATGGGTTTCATATTTATAAATATGATGTTTTGGTTTGGTAACCCCAGAGAGTTAGACACCAAGAGAATAGCTAAGTGAGTAGGCTATTAAAGGGTGTAATTGGGTTTTGGGTTAAGTTTTGAGTAAGGAGTTTTAGGAGACTTTTCTCATTCTAAAAGTCTCACAATTGTAAAGATTTATTTGTTAGTGGACTGTGTTTGGAGTAGGCCATTTTGAGTTGGGCCGAACCAAATATATTTGTGTGTTCTTATTCTTGATTTGAGCTTACTGTTTTATGTGTGGTTGCTGCGTGTGGGTGTTGTTTTTCCCAACAGAATTTACCACCGATGAGCGAAGACAAAGAAAGAGACTAACACTCCTTTTGGTAAGGAGGAAAAGACGAGGGAAAAAAAGTTCTAATTGTTCTTGACTTTCCCTTTTCTTTCTTTCCTACAACAGAGTCTAAACGATCGAGGACTACCTTGATTTTCTATATATATTAAGCTTGATGCAAGGCTTATCGTTATATATTTACAAGTAGCAATTGAGAGAGAATTGAAAATATAGAGATCATATATAAAGAAAAAGAGATGATGGAACCCAAATGGTTGTGGTTGAGTGTGTTGTTGTTGTTATTAGAAGGATGCAGACGGTATGGTACTGATGCGTGTTGGGAGGATGAGAGGATTGCTCTCTTGCAACTCAAACCTTTCTTCAATCCTTACAACGATCTGAACAGCTGGGTTGATGAGATCAAGGGTTCAGATTGCTGTCAATGGGATAGGGTCGAGTGCAACACCTCCTCCTCTTCCAAGCGAGTCATAGGACTCTTTCTTGTTTATATAAGATGGTCCAAAAACGAAAGATGGTATCTTAATGCCTCTTTGTTTCTTCCTTTCAAGGAACTGAAGTATCTTTATTTGCCAGGGAATAACATCGCTGGTTTTGTTGAAAATGAAGGTCCCTTTTGCCTTTTCATCTTTAATTTTTTCATTGTTAATTTGCAATATGAAAATTCATTAATCAGTTCTTCATTTTTACAATTTCATATTTAATTCTATTTTTATTTTATTGAAGAAAGCCGCTAAGTCCTTATTATATATTTAAAAGAACTCTCTTGCAGGTTTTGCGAAGCTAAATTTGGAGATCCTTGATTTAAGTGACAATTACCTCGATGATACAATTTTATTATCTTTGAGTGAGTTTTCAACTCTCAAGAATTTAAATCTAGCAGAAAACTTGTTCAGAGGATCAACTCATGCAAACGGTAGAGTTAAAATTAATCTAATAATGATTACGAATGATATACAGTAATTAAAATATTAATTTGTCTTCATTACAGGTTTCCAATGGCTCTCAAGACTTAGTACTTTGGAAACTCTTGATTTATGGGGCAACTCTTTGAAAAATAACAAAGTGTTTGATATAAATGGTCTTTCATCTTTAAAGATTTTAACTTTAAGTGAAAATCACTTGGAAGGAACCGTTCATTTTCACGATAAACTCATTTTACCTCTAATTTATGTTAAATTCAATTGTTGTTTCAAGAAAAGGTCTTGCATATTATTTGATTTTATATATAATATAATTAATTACTTGTTGAGGTTGAATAGAATTGAATAATTTGACGAACTTGAAGAACTTGGATTTAAGCTACAATAGAATTGAAAGCTTCCGACCATCAAAGCAAGGTATAAATATATATTTCAATTCACTCAACTAAGATCTTAACTATGTGATCATCATATAAAATTTTCGATTGACAATAACATATAATAGAATTATATATTCTTGTTCAGGAAACGAGACACAATTGACGTTGACCAATTTGGAGGAACTTGATTTGAGCCATAATCTCTTCAGGAACAACATATTTTCCTTCCTTAGGGGGTTTTCAAGTCTAAAGTACTTATATATGTACGAGAACAAATTGCAAGGCTCCATAGATGTTAAAGGTAAAGCTTTTACTACCTTTGTTTTTTTTTTTAATTCTTTTTGAAAGCCTTACACTCATAACAAGAAAAATTTTTTGCTAAGTCAAAGGTATTTATTAATTAATCAAAAGGGTACAAAGCCAGCATAAAGTTAATTCAGCAAAGCAAATAGATCTATGCATTCAAACCAAACTGACAAAACACCACCCAAAGTATATAACTGAAGACAAAACACCTAAAAGCTACACCACCATAAGCCAATTACCCCCCGACCAAAGCGAGCCATGTGTGTTTTCAATTTCTTGTATTGTCGGCATAGAATCACTCTCCATTATCACCTGCTCTGTACCCTGTTCAAAAGCTAGTTGCAGTCCCCAAAGGATCGCTCTTACCTCTGTATGAAGGGAACTTTCAGTCCAGTCTACTCAAGTCACTGCTGAAAAAAACACGTTACTATTTGAATCTCTAAGAACAGCACCTAGCCCAGCTTCTTGTTCTCTGACCCTATTCACTGCATCCACAATGACCTTTAACATATCCAGTACAGAGGTTGCCAACTCTACCCTTGTGGCGTCCTCGAGATCATAGTTGGTTGGGCAACCAATTCTAGCCTTTCCCTCACGCGGGCTGTCTTTACTAATGATTTCCACATAGCACATGTTACTTGATGGAGGCATTTTAATTACAATCATCGTATTGTAATTCTTATTGTGTTAATTATAATATCATAATCTTAATATTATTATGTTTGATTGTATAATTACATTAATATTAAGTTAACAAATATTATATTATTTTCAAAATGTGAAATGAAACCCAGTTAAGATGTTAATTGTACCTTTTGACTATTGGATAGTTGCAGTTGCTAATATTAAAACTTTTGGTTGCAAATAACATTTCTTGTTCGTACTGTCTGGTAGGAAAAAAGCTCCTAGCTTAAGAATGAAGCTACACTTATTGGCCCAAAAAAAAAAAATCAAGCTACACCTACTTAAGAAGGAGGATGTCACTTATTATACTGTCAGTCATTTCAAATTTTTGATTGGGATAAGAAATTCGAATCCAACTCTATGTAAGATAAAGACAACCAAACCAAGTGCTCAAGCGTGATACTTATTATTGAAGTGGGAAAATCGATACATGACTGAATTAGAAACTGTTGAGAAACCATTTTGTGGTTTTTTTTATTCACTTTTGTTTTCTGAAGTTTCCTAAGTATTTGTGTCAATGGATCAAGTCATGCAAACGTTAAGAGTTAAAATTAATCTAATAGTGATTATGAATGACATATAGTAATTAAAATATTAATCTTCTTTCATTATAGGCTTTCAATGGCTTTCAAGACTTAATGATTTGGAAACTCTTGATTTAGGATACATCTCTTTGAAAATTAACATATTATTTCATATGAATGGTCTTTTATCTTTAAGGACTTTAAGTTTGATGGAAAATTACTTGAAAGGAATCATTCATATTCACAATAAACTTGCTTTATCTTTCTTTTATGTCCAAATCAATTGCTGTTTCATGAAAAGGTGTTGCATATCATTTGCTTTTATATGTAATGTTAATTTCTCATTGGCATTGAATAGGATTGAATAATCTGACAAATTTGAAGAACTTGGATCTAAGCTACAATAAAATTAAAAGCTTCCGACCATCAAAGCAAGGTATAAATATATATTTCAATTCACTCAACTAAGTTTTTAATTATGTGATCAATGTATAAAATTTCCCATTAATAATGGCATATAATAGAAATATTCTTTTACAGGAAAGGAGATACAACTAAGGATGACTAATTTGGAGGTTCTTGATTTAACTAATAATTTCTTCAAGAACGACACTTTTGCATTCCTTTCTGGCCTTCCAAGTCTAAAGTCCCTGTGTATGGGGGACAACCAGTTGCAAGGCTCAATAGATATTCGAGGTAAAGCTATTACAGTTTTTTTTTTTTTTTTAATTCTGTTTTAGAACATTTTTGCTCATAAAATAGGTAAAATCTCATATCACATTTGGGGATTTTTCTTCTTCACTTAAAGCTTTAGATTTGTCTTGCCGTTTACTTCATTATACATTAAAAATATTCAGTAAAAGATTATTTGAGTAACCAGGCTAACATAATGATTATTTGAATTGAACTTGGACATAGAATTGAATAATTTGATGAATCTGAAGAATTTGTATTTATACGCCAACAAAATTGAAAGCCTTCATTCCTTACAAGGTATGCATTTATATTTGCTCAATTAGTTAAGTTGTTATATATAATTAAATATTATGTAAATCTTTTTTTAGTGATGAAATTATGCAAACCTTATGTAGATAGTGGGAGACAGCTGAACTTGACCCATTTAGAAGAATTTGATTTGAGTGATAATCTCATTAAGGACAGCATATTTGCATCGCTTAGCGGGCTTTCAAATTTGAAGTTTTTGGATGTAAGCTCCAATCAGTTAAATGGATCAACAGATATGAAAGGTAAAATTACTTTTTTTGCAAAAATTTTAAATTTGTTAACAAAAATCTTAACTCATGTTTCAAAATGATATAACAAATAAGTTCATCTGTTTTTTTCTTTAATGATGAAATTACGTAAATTATTTATAGATGCTGGGAGACCGTTAAAATTGACCAATTTCTAAATGCTTGATTTAAGTCATAATCTAATTAATTATTACTTTTCAACCAAAATTTCAACTCTATTATAAATACTTTAAAAAAATACAAATTTCATGTTTTCAGATGATTTAATGACGTTTATTTATTACTTTTTTTTTTTCCAGACTTGGGTGCTTTTACCAACTTAGAGGTATTGGATATGAGCTCTAATGATCTGAATGAATTTGTGGCCTGTAAAGGTATGGATTTAAATAAATTTTCTATTTTTATTTGTGAGGTTTATAATGATGTAGATGTTTTAATGATCAACAAATTTAGTATATTAAAATTTAATACTCAATTTTTTAAAGGAAGAAATTAATTATTATTATATGCTTTTTACTACAATACTACAATTCTCTAATTATAATAAAGAATTACGTAAGAATCCATCATTTATAAGTGTGAACTCCACATAAAATTTTATTAGACCTCATGCAATTTTGAATTGTGATTGCTTAATGTATTACAATGATTATAGGTGAAATGCTCTTATTAAAATTAATGCCCAATTTTTTAAAGGAAGAAATTCATTGTAATTTGATTACTGATTAGAAAATGATATATATTTGCCTTAGATAATTGCTTTCTTTAAGAAGTGTTGCAACGGCATATCAAATATTTCCCTTTTTGTTTGTGTTAGCTTGTTGTGTCTTAAAGTTGGACTTGTTTGCCTTTTGTCATTTTGTTTTAGATTACTACGTATTCTTATTACCGTTTAAAAAATTTTGCCTTTTCATGTTACCGTTTTGTTTGATTTTCATCTTTTTGATTGTTTTGTATATTAAAATTTATATTAAAAATATTTAACGATTCAATATTCTTCTCTATTAAAAATTCATCTTGCATTAATCTTGAATATATAATCTTATCTACAAAAATGAAAATTTTCACTTGTTTATTTTTTTCATTTACAGAGTATAAGAGTTTGAAAAAGTTAAAAGTTCTTCATCTAAATGCGGTTTTCACCAATCGAAGCATTCCACGACTACTAAAATTAGTATATGCATTCCCATCAGTTAAGACCTTCTATCTAGAAAGGAACTACTTAAACAAGACTATGGCTACTCAAGATCAAGGTAAGTCATTAATTTATTCCAAAAGAACGTAAATTAGTAGTTGTTTGTTGATTAACATCTAATAATACCTCCTATTCTATGATTACTCAGAATTGCATGTGTGGAGCAATGTGGAGGATATATTTCTAGACGGTTCTTATCTCAACAACAACATTTTGCAAAGCATTGGAGTATTCACTTCTCTTAAAACTTTGTCTTTAAGTGACTGTCGACTTATTGGTTCCTTGCCTAATCAAGGTAAATTAAAGACTATTATTGTCCAATATAACTCATGGAATACACCTTTTTCCAATAATCCTTTATTCTTTTTCTTTCATCTAATATCTTTTATATATATTCTGTTTTGGTAATCAAAATTTAATTAAAATTTCTTCCATGAATTTATAAAATTTTCAGGTTGGTGTGATCTAAGGAACCTTAAGAGTTTGGATATCAGTGAGAATGCACTTGAGGGGATACTTCCTTATTGTTTGGGTAACTTGACATCTCTTCTTGAGTTAGATATCTCCAACAATCAATTTACTGGAAATTTGACTCCTTTAGCAAATCTTTCATCACTTAGATTTGTCTCCCTTTTAAGAAATCGTTTGCAAATTTCAATGCCATTCTTGTCACTTGCAAACCTTCCAAATCTCAAGTGTCTTTTGGCTGATGAAAACAAGATAGTAATGGAACCTAATTCCTTTCATACTTCAATTCCGAAGTTCCAACTAAACATCATCAGTTTGTCAGAGTGTATAACAGACAAAGGACTTAGTCTACAACCTCCTAAGTTCCTTTATTACCAATATGACTTGAGATATGTTGATCTTTCCAATAACAATTTCAGTGGAACAGTCCCGTTATGGTTGCTAGAAAACAACACAAAATTAGAAAATCTCTTCTTGTTGGGTAATTCTTTCACTGGTCCTTTCTTGTTACCACATCTTTTTCATCATAATGTGTCTTTAATTGACATATCTGAAAACAAATTACAAGGTCAAATTTCGACAAATATATGTTCAACTTTTCCAAATTTGGAATTGTTATTCTTATCTAAGAATGCCTTTGAAGGTAATATCCCTCCTTGTTTAAGTGGCATGAACACTTTATCATTTTTAGACCTATCGGATAATCATTTGTGTGGAAGAGTACCAGAAGAGTTGATCATGAGAAGCTCATTAGATGTTCTTAGGCTATCAAATAACAACCTAAGTGGAAAGATTGTTCCTTTGATGTTCAACACAAGAAAGTTGTCAAATTTGTATTTGGATGGCAATAATTTTGCTGGAGAGATTCCTGATATTGATGTCTC
The DNA here is from genome assembly GCF_047325235.1 of Durio zibethinus. Taxonomy (NCBI): domain Eukaryota; kingdom Viridiplantae; phylum Streptophyta; class Magnoliopsida; order Malvales; family Malvaceae; genus Durio; species Durio zibethinus. Next base: position 16,176,381 of record NC_143188.1, on the reverse strand, counting down.
TACTACTGATTTTTCACATTCATCACTAGAGGATGTTGATCTCAGTAATAATAGTTTTAATGGAAAGCTCCCAAGATGGATAGGGAATATATCGCATTTGAAGAGATTGGCTTTGTCAAACAATCATTTTGAAGGTTCTATTCCAATGGAATTTTGCAACTTGTTTGAGCTTGAATTTTTGGAGCTTTCTCAAAACAATTTATCTGGCTCTATTCCTTATTGTTTCAATCCACCATATTTGAGACATGTCCACGTGAAGAGAAACAGACTAAGTGGTCAATTGACACTTACTTTTAATAGCTCTTCATTAGTGACATTAGATCTTGGAGGGAATAATTTGACTGGTAATATTCCAAAATGGATTGGCACATTTTCTTCTTTAAGCGTCCTTCTTTTGAAAGATAATCATCTAGATGGTGGAATTCCAGTTCAATTATGCAAGTTGTATTCATTGAGCATCATAGATCTTTCTGGAAATATGTTTTCTGGTCCTATACCTTCTTGTTTAGGTAATTTAACTCTGGCAATGAAAGAAAAGAAGTCTTCTGTAGATGTTGTTTGGGATGGACTAAGTTCAATGAATGATCTACCAATAGACGTTCCAGCTTATTTGTCACATGATTATCCGAGTAGCTACATGGAAGAATGGATAGAGTTTACAACAAAGAGTGTGTCCTATTCATATGGTGGTGACATTCTTAAGTACATGTCTGGGATTGATTTATCTTGTAACAGGTTAACTGGGCAAATCCCACTCGAAATGGGAAATTTAAGTGAAATTCATTCGTTAAACTTATCTCACAATAACTTGGTCGGAGTTATACCTTCATCATTTTCACAACTTAAGCAAATTGAGAGTTTGGACCTTTCTTACAACAACTTGAGTGGTAGAATCCCTATACAGTTGGTTGAGTTGAACTTTCTAGAGGTTTTCAGTGTGGCACATAACAACTTGTCAGGTAGTACTCCAGAACCAAAAGCTCAGTTTGGGACCTTTAATGAAAGCAGTTACGAAGGAAACCCTCTTCTCTGTGGGCCTCCATTGCAAAATAACTGCTCAAAAACTGAGTCACCACCAACAGTACCGACTACAATAGACAATGAAGGAGAAGGTAGTTTCGTGGACATATATGTTTTTTATGTGAGCTTTCTGGTTTCATATGTAATTGTTTTATTGGGAATTTTTGTTGTTCTATACATAAATCCATATTGGCGACAAGTATGGTTTTCTTTCATCGAGAGTTGCATCACTTCTTGTCGCTACTCAGTTGTAGGCAATTTTCTTGAGTTATACATCTTCAAAAGATATGCTTAGTTGTCATGGGAGCTCTTATGATTTGCCTTTTGTTTGAATGTGGTGAAGATTTGGATGAAGTTGTTTTTTGTTATCAAAAGAAGTTTGGTGATTTGATCTCTTAAATGAGGGATTTCTTTTAGCAGACTGTTCTTCTAAGATGGTTGTAGGATGAGTTGTAGATTTGGTTACCCATATGTCTTAAAAAGAGTACTTTGATGATTTTGCACTCTCAACAGAACTTTTTGTCTCTGTCGGAACTCTGTTTTTGGTATTCATTTTGTTGTGAAGGAACTTGTTGATTTTATGTTTGTATACAAATATTCAATTCTCTATTATCCATCTTCTCTAATTTATTGCTAATATCTTTTCCAAGCTATTATTCAAGTAGTATTAGTAAGAATTTGAATTTTAAATGAAATACATCACAATAGGTCAATAATTAAGAATATATCAAAATCTTTGAAAGAGTTTATCATATTGTAGTAATATGAAATAGTTAAGAATGTGTTTTTTCTTTTTTTTTCTTTTATTTATCAATTTCTCATTTCTTGCCCTTTTATAGAGGTTTTATTTTTATTTAAAATTACTTAATATTTGTTGTCATTTGGAAATTAATATTAATTTATAAAATGAGCCAAATAAGCATTAGTCGTTGAAAATATCATTTTGATTGCAAAATGCAATTATTTTCTTTGATAGGATTACAAATTATTCCAAAATAATAAAAAAAAAAGATTTATATATCTCACACACATGCAAATCTCATCAAATAAATAAATTAAATGCATAATCTTCCAAAGCAACAATAAACATAAGGTGTTAGCCAATGAGACCATGGCTTAGTATAGTTTGTTAATTAATTATTTTATGATTGTACCTTGATGACGATGTAATAATTGATTATTCAATTCATTATATGAATGTAATACTTGATTATTATTATTATAAAAAATAAAAAGAAAAAAACCTAAAATTTCTAAATTCATGCTTTGCATGGTTAATTTTATTTATAGTACTACTTTTTCATTTTTAACTTAAAATTTGTTAAATATAAAACTTTTCCATTAAATTTAGTGAAAATACATAATTTATTTATTTATTGACAAAGAATATAATTTAAACCTACTTTACTTTATTCTTTTAAGATAATTAAAAATATTTTCAAATTTTAACTTCGATTTATTTTTAGATAATTTTAAAAATATATTCTTTCATATTGATTTGATAATTTTGGAGTGTTTTTTTGCAAAAGTCTTATTTTAATTTTTAATGAAAATAATTTAGTAGTAGAAAAGAAGGATTAAAATGTTGCATGTGATTTGAATTTAAAAATTTTTTAATATAATATTTGAATTATAATTTTATTAATTAATATGAAGTACTATTTATTAATCACGTGTCATTATTTAAAACTTACAAGATTAAAAATAGATATCAAATAAATTAATAAATTTGTAATTTAAATTATTAAAATTTTTAAAATTTCAATTTCTTAGTTTTTAATATTTAACTTAAAAATCTATTTATAGATTGAAAATAAACCCTTAAAAAATTATCAAACTACCCCTCTCTTGATTTAATAAGAATTTGACACATGACTAAATTGACTATTTTACCATCATACTATAATTATAAAAATACCTTTTTTATAATTATTTACTATAATACCCCATATCATAATTACAAAAATATTTTTTTCTTAAATTGATTATTATGTCTTCATACCGTAATTAAGAAAATAACTATTCTCTTATAATTATTTACTATAATGCCTTCGTACCATAATTACAAAAATACTTATTTTATTATTGAATTACAAAACTCTTATTATTGATCCAAATTACTATAATACCATCCTAACATAATTATAGAAAACCTTTTTCATAATTGATCAAAATTACTATAATACTTTTCCTACCATAATTACGAAAATGCTTTTATGAATACTTAATAAGAAGTTGACATGTGATACTTTTGTTTCAAAATTAATAACATATATTAAAACAATCCTTTGATAATTATTATAATAACCTTTTGTTTATTTGATATCGATGTGTGTTCAAATTTACTATAATACTTTTTATCATAATTACAAAATACTTATTTTTTATAATTAATTAAAATTATTATAATACCCTCTTGCAATAATTATAAAATATCCCTCAAAGTATAATTGACTAAATTACAAAAATATCTTTCCTACAAAAATTACAAAAATACCCTTACATAATTGGCAAAAATTTACTATAATGCATCTCATATGAAAATGCTTTTATGAGTACTTCATAAAAAGTTGACATGTGATACTTTGTTTCAAAATTAATAACATATATTAAAATAATTCTTTGATAGTTACTATAGTAACTCTTTGTTTATTTGATATGATATCGATATGTGTTCAAATTTACTATAATATTTTTTTACCATAATTACAAAATACTTATCTTTTTATAATTAATTAAAATTATTATAATACCCTCTTCAATAATTACAAAATACCCCTCATAGTATAATTGACTAAAATTACAAAAATATCTGTCTTATAAAAATTACGAAAATACCTCTACCATAATTGGCAAAATATTACTATAATGCATCTTATATTGAAATGCTTTTATGAGTACTTCATAAGAAGTTAACATGTGACATTTTGTTTCAAAATTATTATAATACTTTTATTGAATTATATATTAATTTTTAACATAATATAAAATTAACCACATATTAAATTATTAAAATATCATTACAATTGGTTTATGAAAATTTGACATGTGATATTTTATTTAAAAATTACTATAATACCACTATTAAATTACATATGAAATTTTAACATAATATAAAATTAAGTATATATTAAATTATTAAAATACCCTTGTCGTAACTTCATAAAAATTTGACATGTGAAATTTTGTTTGAAATTCACTATAATAGTCCAATTAAATTACTCATTAAATGTTAAATAATATATACTGAAATAATTCCCATTGAAATTACTATAACACCCTTTCATATATTTTGATATGATTTTAACATGTATCCAATTTTACTATATTGCCTTTCAATTATAATTAGGAAAATATGACTCTTTTCATAATTAGCTGAAAATATTATATACCTTCCTACCATAATTATAGATATATCTTTCCTATTATAATTAACCAAAATTAATAAAATTAAAAAAAAAATCTTTTACTATATTTGATCAAAATTATTATAGTACTCCTCATACCATACTTATGAAAATATCTTTTTTTAAAATTACTATAATGCTTCTTATATCATAATTATGTAAATATATTTATGAATGCTTTATAAAAAGTTGATATATGATATTTTGTTTTAAAATTATTGTAATATCCATATTAAATTACGTATTAAATTTAATATATTATAAAATTAACTACATTAAATTATTAAAATACTCTTATCATTACTTTATAAAATTTAATATGTATCATTTTATTAAAAATAATTAAAATTAAATGATCAAATAAACTAAATAATTATAATTTTATTAAAATGAAAAAATTATATAATTTTATATTTAAAAATAAAAAATATTTAATCCTCAATATATAGTGGCGATCGCACACTAGACTAACATAAAAAACACCCACAACACCAAAATACAAAACTTCTCCCCTCCGCCTCCGACCTTTTCTAACGGCTCAGTCACGCGCGCCAAACAAAAGCATCCCTGAATCAAAATTTTACCCCCCCAAAAATAAATCTCTTCTCTCTCACTCGTCTCCTCAACAGTTTCGATATTCTCATTTTTTTCTTCTCCACTTTGAAAAAAAAAAAGGCCTTTCTTCACTTATTTTTCTAATATCTCTCTCTGTCTCTCCCGATGCCTTAGCCGCCTTCCATTGCCGGAACCCCAAAGGGCAATTGCTGGGACTCGTAAAAGGGGAGGAAACAAAGCAAAAGTTAAGAATTTAAGTTTAGGAGATCTTGTTCTTGCCAAAGTCAAGGGTTTCCCTGCTTGGCCTGCCAAGGTCTCTTTCCTTTTATTTGATTATTATTGCTACTTTTTTTATCCTGAATTATGGGTATTTTATATTTTGATGATTATATTTTTAATTTCTTATATGTTTATTTGAACTTATGAATTTGAATAAATCCATGATGAGTTTGGGATTTTTTTTTTTTTTTTTTTAAGTTTTGCATGATGTAGGTAAGTTTATTTTATGCTTACATTGTCTTGCTTTGTATTTTATTTGTTGGTTTTGTACTCAATTCGTTTCCTTTAGTAAATTTTGTTTTATTTTGTGAAAGGCCTATTTTTGGAGTTAAAAGTTTTGCCACGCGTATGTTAGCTGATTGTGTTTTTAGTGTTTCAGGTTTGGTACTTTGCCTGTTTATCAATTGTGTTACTTAATGCAACTATGCAAGTTCTTTATTTTGGGTCTGAAAAAAAAGGGACAAATATGTGTATTTTTTTATTGCATGCTAGATTGATTTGATCCTAGAAAGTGTCGTCAGAAATTTAGTGAGAGATTTTCAATTTATTTTTTTGTTTTTATTATTTTGTTACTTAGAACTCAGTTGGTTTTTTGCGCTTTTGGTTTACGGTTGGTTTTTGAGGTAGATTCTATGGGTTATGAATTTCAGATTAGCTGGCATGAAGATTGGGAGCGAGAACCTGACTCTAGGAAATATTTTGTCCAATTCTTTGGAACACGAGAAATGTAAGCATACTTATGTTCAATTTGTACATGTTTAGTGAATAAGGGAGATGGCAACGCGATGAATAAAGATATGTGATATGTCTGTTTTATGGTTTGCATCTGTTTTCTGGTAGGAGGGAAACCACATTTTACAATAAGATGGAACATGAGATAAATACATGAAAGGTGTTACTGGATAATTTCCGTGAAAAAAATATTAATTTTGTTGTATTCCAAGTAACTTGTTACCTATGCCGATCCTAGCAGACAAAACATGATGTACTCTTTTTAATTTCCTGTCAATGTTGTTCACATAGGGTGCTTGCTGACTAGAGAATACATTGAAACTGACTTGATTTATTCTATCTCCGTGCTGTTTGTATACATCGTTGCTTTTCTTTCCATCCAGCTCCTATGATCAAGAAATTGTAGAATGCACATTGTAATTACAATAGGGGAAAAATTGTAATCGGGAGAGCTCTATGCTGAGTCCTCTATGTGTTAAAGTACTGAACTCTAGGCAGCTCTGTCATTTAGCTTTAGATTGCATAATATAAACTCATGGAGCTCACCATTCTAATGTTCAGGGAGTACTATTTGGCAGATGTGATAGCCATGCAGATTATCTGGGAAATTTACGTCTTATAGTTTTTTAATATGATAATTTGAGAAATAGTGAGATGTCCTTTAGCTAACCAAGCTTTTCAATCTAGGATGCAGAAAACCAAATAATGATACAATGACAAATGGTGCAATATTTTTCTACTTCTACATGTTCTTGATATAGCATGTGCATCTCATGTTGCCTTAATTAATCTTTTTTAATGTAATTTTAATATTTGAGTTATTATTTCTTTTGGTCTTTCCTCCATTTTGTGGTGGTTGTTAGCTAAGCAGCTGATGTTAGTTGATGAGGCTGTCTTGGACTTGTGTTGTGCTCAGGAACATTGGTATAGCATATTTGGGTTAGTTAGGATTGGAGGTTCAAGTTTATTCCTAATCTCCAGTCTGTTACCAAAGGAGTTAGATGCTATGTAGATGTTGAATTTGATAATTGTTAAAATCTATTTAGTGGTTTCATTCTCAGACCATTTTGTTACCTTTTCTCATAATTTAAGTATTTTTTTTTTGTTGATGTCAGCTTATATGGGCAATTATGTGTGCTTTACTCATGATTGGTTTGGCTTCTGAAATATCTATCTTCTCTACTTTAGAAAACTGAAGTAGGTGAAACATGGATTGGGAAATTAGATTTTATCCTTTATAGCCAATGGAATGAGTTTGTGACAGCTAACGGTTTAGCTCCAAATTGAAATTTCTGCTTGCAGAAGGTGACAGGTCTATATAAGAAAAATTATTTAACAGATTAAAACACCTATTTTAAATAATTTTATTTGTTATTATTATTTTCTTAAATACTCTATTTCAACAATGCTTGGGCTCTTAATGTATGTGTATTTGTGGCTTGTAGTGAATGTTGAAGTCATATTGTTCAAGAAAGCAATGTGTTTAGCTTAATTAGTAGGCATGATCATTTCTTTATCACTAAATTGTAACTTGCTGAACTTGAAAGTTGGCGTAGCTTTTTTGGTGTTTGAATTGAATGGCATTGCAGTTTTCCCTTTTTTTTTTTTTATTGTTGGTGTTAAACGGATTTGTGATTTAGTTATTTTTTTATGCTATGTTAGAGTTATTCTCACATATATATTGACATGGAATTTTAGAATTATTTTTTAAATTTATTGTTGATAATGACCATTCTTGATGGAAGACTTATTCATAATATGTGGCTGTAACACATTTAGGGCACAATAATGGATCTTTATTTTGTACAATGGAACTTTTATGTTTGTATAATGGATCCTCTTGAATGTTGATTGGACAGTTTCTGTAGCTACAAGTATCTTGAAAAGAAATAAAGTTCAAACCAATCTTGTATATAGTTGGAAAAATAAGGTTTTCAGTTTTACTATCACGTCAAGGTTTGCTTGAATAAATTACTTAAGTTGTGTCTGAGTAGCCTCCCAAATTCTAACCATGAATTGGAGGAGCATTTCTGGTTCTGTTCATACTCTATATGTATAGTTGAGCAGTTTGAGATTTTAGGTGAAGTTTGTTGGGCATCAACATGTGGTGGTTTAGATATGGTATGCTCGGAAGCCTTTGAGTAATGGCATTTTAAATGCCCTGAAAATAAGTACAGCTGGAGTTTTCCTTAGAACATTTGCATAAGTGGTTTATTTATGTGGAACCATTGAAGTGGTTTTGGGAATATTTTGTTTTTTGGAAACTTTCATAAGCTCAGGGCTTCTTTTGGGATTTTTCCTTTCTAAATTCTTGGACATTTTTTTCCATCCATATTTGCATATTTTTAATCATGCTTAAGCTGTGAGGCTTAATCCTTAAACCTTGGATGGAAAACTTTATTCCCTTTTGGATCATAATTTTTAGATGATGATGCTTCTGCTACTGAATTATGTAGAAGACATTTTAATTTGTTGAATTCTTGTCTTTGGTTTATTTTTTAATACTTGGTGATGTATTTTCTCATATTCCTTAGGGCATCATGTTCATGCACATGTGAGCAAGTTGATAAATTTAAATATCTGCATCTTTTTTTTCCTTAAAGATAGTGTTTATGTAATTGGATTTTCATATTTCATTATTGAAGTTTTTGACTCTGCATTTTTAGTGTAAAAAGGAGCAATGCTTTTCATCCCAGCCAAGAGATGCATGCATGCATCATTATTTTCTCTTACACTACTCTTTGAACTTCAGTTCACTTTTGTTCTAGTTGCTTATTTTTCTCCCTACGTTTTTCTTCTTTTACAGAGCTTTTGTTGCACCTGGCGATATTCAAGCATTTACTATTGAGACAAAGAGTAACTTTTCGGCTAAGTGTCAAGGTGTTAAAACTAAGTACTTTGTGCAAGCTGTGAAGGAAATCTGTGTGGCATTTGATGAATTACATAACGAGAAGTCCAGTGGTTTGAGAGATGGAACTGATAGATCAACACCTGGCTGTGAGGCTTCATCTGTTGATGGGGTTGAGGATGATGATGCGGAGGCTGACTTAATGAATGGAACAGGTGCACTAGCTCTTGGCACAGAAACCACTAGTGACAGAAACGGTTGTCTTGCTTCTAATTTGGGCTGTTCATGTAGAGGTGAGAATAATAATGACAATGTAAAGTCATCAATTTCAGGTCATGTGGATGATGGCTTATCTCTGGTTATGTCTTCTGGAGGGAAGCAAAAAATATCAAATGGTGAACAACCTAAAAAGGAGGTGTTATCTTCATCTTTAGATGAGCCTTCTCATATAAAGGAGGAATTCTCTGATGATAAAATTGCTACTGTCAATTGTACTAAGAAAACATTGAGGGATGCTCAGAAGTCAAAGAAGATTGGTCCTGGGCCAAAGAAAAGAACTGAGGAAGGACACAAAAGCAGCAGCTTAGCCGCAACATTATTGAGGGATGATAAATCTGGTGGTTGTCTTGATCAGCCTGACTCTGAGGAGCAATTGAAAGATAGAGTAAAAGGCAAAGTCTCTGGCAGTGCTGTAAGAAAATTCTCACCAGATGCTCTCAACTCAGATTCTAATTACACTGGTAGTAAAAATGCAAAGGAATTGCTGAAAACCAAAAGCAACTTCAATGCTGAGGATGATGTACGGGATGCTGTGGCCAATTCCAAAGGTGAGACTACTGGCAAGAAAAAAAGGGGAGAACCTGGACTTGAAAAGCCAAAATTGGGAACAGATGAAATTTTACATCCTGCCAAAAATTCAAAGTTTGTAGATATGAAAAATGATGCTTCCCAGGGATCTCTTGCCAAAAACATGAAAGATTCTCCAAGTTCTAATCATGTCAATAACAAGGCAGTTAAATAATTAGAGTTGAAAAAATCCACATTGCATATTTTAACATTGAGAGTCCCAACAGCCATTATTTCTGATGTTTCTGGTAATGAAGCTATGCTGCCCTTATCAAATCGCCATTGGCGGGCTCAGGAGGCAATTTCTGGTTCTGCCTCTCTTATTTCTGATGATAAAATTGAAAAAAATCTTGTTGAGACACTTACAAGTTCTAGTAATGTGAAAATTCCAGCTACCCAGTTGTCCAAGAGGCAGAGAGCTGTTTGCCTTTTTGATGAAGATGAAGAAGAAGATCCCAAAACTCCAGTCCATGGAGGATCTGCCAGGAATGTCAAGGTAACTTTTGTTGTTTCAAAGAGCATTTATGTAAGTCATGCAAGTGCTATCAATGCTCAACATAGTGTTGGAGATTCCACCCAATATGAGAATAGTGATCCCAAGGAGGCTTCTTTACGATTAGCAAATGATTTTGTGTCACCTCTTCAACCATGAACTGTTGAAAGGAGGCCTTCAACGAAGTCTCCTTATCTGGTTTCTGCCACCAAAGAAGTTGTTGAACAACAAAGAACTCCTAAAGCTACTGTTAAGGTTTCCAGTCATGGAACTCAGAAAAAGGCTCCATCTGGCTCTGTTAAGGGATCGGATGTTGTTTCTGATGGTCGAAAGTCTTCTCAAAATCAGGTTTTGAGTCAAAGATATAGCCCAGTTTCTTCTGTAGGAAGACTGAAATCTACTCCAAAAGTAATTTCACGTATTAATGGCACTGCTTTTGTTACCGAAACTTCAATGGAGTATGGCTCTGCATTATCTGTGTTGTTGTTATTATTTATTATATCTAATTAACCATTTTTAGAGGTATTATATTAATCTTCATTTCATATTGTAGACTAATCTCTTCCTGTACAGATTGGATGTCTTTAGAGAAGATAGAAGTGGTTCGTTGATTGATTTGAAGACTCCGGATTCTGCTATGTCTATGAAGCATCTTATTGCCGCTGCCCAGGCAAAAAGGAGACAAGCTCACTCTCAACAATATTCTCTTGGAAATCCTAGTTCTGTTTTTGTGTCAGTGTCTGATATTCAGGGGGCAAGTCCCAGTCCTGCAGTTCAGCCTTTTGTATCTGCAATCAACAATGCAATGCAGCCTGATGTGCAGGGATTTGCTTATCAAACAAACCTAGATTCTCCATCAACTCTTGGTCCCCAGTCAGGATCCCAAAATCAACAGGATACTGAAGAGATCGAAGAGAGAAGATCTAGTTCAGGACACATGGCACCTGGAGGCTCTCTCAGTGGTGGTACTGAGGCAGCTGTTGCATGGGATGCTTTTGAAGGAATGATAGAGACTTTATCAAGGACTGAAGAAAATATTGGACGAGCAACTCGCCTTGCTATTGATTGTGCCAAGTATGGCATTGTAAATGAAGTAAGTTAAATAATATGCATATTTATGTTTGGTGTTGGTTCAACAATGTCACGATGAGCTTGTTTAACCCCAGATTTATATATTATGATTTTTTATTGTGTTTTAAACAAAATGGTAATTATTGCATATGATGTTCATGATGGCAAAATTCTATTAAAGACTACCTTTTGGAGGGAGCCTTAGAATACATTATTTTTATGCAGGTTGTTGAACTTCTCATCTGGAAGTTGGAAAGCGAGCCCAGTTTTCATCGTAAAGGTGACCTGTTCTTTCTTGTTGATTCAATCACCCAATGTTCACATAATCAGAAAGGTTGGTTGTGCTGTCTTGATGAATGTGTTCAATTACTCTCTAATACTGAATTTATTTGGTGCAGGCAATTAAGAAAAAATGTTTAGTTTTATTTAGAAAAGGGTATAGTTTATCATTTTTCTTGCTGGTTTAGCATTATTTTCTTAATATTTGTTATGACAAAGAGTATTCTTACTAGGTGAATTCTCCTTTAGACTTTGGAACGAGTGCATGTTTATTTTTACAAGAACACTCTTTGAATTGCTCTTTAACTTGTGCACACATGCTGAAATAGTCATATGTGATCTATTATTGCAGCAATTCATGTAAATGATTGTGGTTAATGTTTATTTAGGCATTGCTGGTGTTTCATATATCCCTACAGTTCAAACAGCATTGCCTGTCTCCTTGGTGCAGCTGCTCCACCTGGAGCAAGTGCTCGTGAAAATCGTCGTCAATGCCTCAAGGTATATTATTTTTTTTCAATTGTAAGAGATTATTCGTCTTTTGTTTCCTTTCCCCCACTCTCTTAAGGATAAAGGGATCTTTGTCTATACCAGGTTTTACGGTTGTGGCTTGAGAGGAAGATTTTACCCGAATCTATTCTGCAGTGTTATATGGACGACATTGGAGTTTCAAATGATGATACAATTTCTGGATTTTCCCTATGGCACCCATCACAAGCTGAACGTGCTATAGATGATCCTATTAGGGAAATGGAAGGCATGCTTGTTGACAAGTATGGCAGGTCTGAAAACACTTTCAACCATTTACACCAAATTATTATAATGATAACAAATATAATATCTACTATATTACCATTGAAGTTTGGTTTTTGTTTTGGTTTGGTTTCAGATATATTTGAAACCAAACTAAGGCCAAATTTACTTGTCAGTTTGATTTGCAGGCCAAACTAAAACTTTTTGCTTTTCAAACCAAACTATCCAACCCATATTGGTCACTTTAATCTGATATTCAGCTGAAACCAAATTAGGAACACACCATTTTGCTGATATGCCACTGTTGTTTGATCTGATTTGAATATAGAGCTACTATGTTTTTAGTTATCTTGCATAATATTTTTTTTAAATTACTAAATTTGAAGTTAGTTCAGTGTTTCTTGTAGCATTTGTGTCCCATCCTCTAGTTTCTAGTGTTTGTCACTTGAAAGGGATATGAACTTTCTGACATCAATTTTGTTGGTGGTTATAACCAGTAATGCTACATTTCAGCTTCCTCGCCTTTTGTCTTCTAATGCATTTGAAGATGAAGAGGAAGAAGATCTTTCAAACGGTCCTTGCAGAGATTCTGCTGATGCATCACCATTAGAACCAGCTCATGCTTTAGGAGAGTTAGAAACATGTACAGTTACTCCAAGTGACAGGCGTCATTGCATCTTAGAAGATGTGGATGGTGAGCTCGAAATGAAGATGGTTCTGGACACCAGAAGGATGATCGACCATCATTGACAAAAAATAGTCTTGAAATGGACTTGCAGCAGCAGGGCACTGATAGTATTGTGGAACCGGCTTCAAATACCTCCAATGAATTCCCTCCTCTACCAGAGGGTTCCCTGTGATTGCCCCCTGATTCTCCTCCATCCCCACCACCTTTTCCACCTTCATCACCCCCGCCCCCACCTCCATCATCTCCATCTCCACCTCCACCTCCACTTCCACCTCCTCCTCCTCTACCAACACAACCACCTCCTCCCCCTGCACCACTTTCCTACCCTTCAGTCTTTATACCTCAACCACCAGTGCCAACTCAACCTTCACTGCTATCTCAATCCATGCTACCGCCCTAGTCATCAGTACAGTGTTGACCACAGTTGGCATATCAACCACCTGTACCTCATGAACTCTGGCGCACACCAAATGTGATACTCCTAATATGTCTTCTTTGCTTGTTATGGAGTATGTTGATACTTTTTTATTTATATAACCTATGCCTTTGTAAGCAGGGTAATCAAATAGTTCAAATGGCTGGAAATACTCCTCTTGGGGGCCATATTGATGCTGGTGTGAAAAACGAATTGTTTCCACAGGAATCACCTTGCTTTCCAACAGGAGTCTGCAATTCTTGAGAGCCTTCTGTATATAATTCTTCAAGGTAACTGGAATATGGACATAATGAAATGTACTTAAATGACCAATCCTCTAAACCAAGTCAACAGTTTCAACCTGGTAATGCAACCTTTGTGCAAATACCTTTACCCCCTAGTCTGCCACAAATCTCATCTAGCCATTTCTCATTCACAAAGCCCGCTATGCCTCCACATTATTAGCATTCATGTCCTCAATACTCTCTGCTTGCAACATGATGGCCGAAGGCCATTTGTTGCTGATGAACAGTGGAGAATGCCTGCAGGAGAATATGACACTGATAATCAGTGTGATGGGTGGATAGCAGGAAGAAATCCATCAGCTGCTGGTCCATTGTTTGTCCAGGAAGGTATGCATTATCCTGTCCTTAAAACAAAATTTTGGCTTGAGTGTTTGACTCATTGTAAATTTAAATGAAATTTGTAATCCTAATCCTTATGAAGTTTCCATGATTATCAGATGGATGTTTAGGGGCATTAATTTGTGTTTTTGATCTGATCATATTGTTATTTCCTGCAAATTAAACATATGCCCATTTATGGTGGTGGCAATCAAACCTTCACTGATTTCAAGTGTTTCATGTTGTTGTGATGGATCCTCTACCAAACTAAAAGAGAAAATTCCAAAAAATATAGAACATGCTTACCATATAAATATGAAAAGCATGCCTTGTGCAGTATCTGAAAATTTTCATTGCTATTTGTAGGACACTCTTTTAGTATCCCCTTATTATCTTGCTTTGAACTGTTGTCATGGCTAATTTCTTACTTTTTTTTATGAGTCTTTGCTGGTATGGAATCTCTTTTAAGAACTCACAGATTTAAGTCCATGAATAAGTATGTGAGATGTTCTGTTGTTTGTACTTCTTCATGCATATTTTATGTGCATAGCCTCCTCTTTCTTGTGTATATCCTTAAAGTGTTGATAAGATGAATCTGTGGGCCCTCTATAGATAGTCTCTACCTTTTGATGACACTTATGTTAATTCTTTGGCAGGTTACTTTAGAACACCTGTTGAAAGACCACCCTCAAATGAGATGGGTTTTCTGATTGCTTCTGCCAATCATTTACCAGCTGGAGCTCCAAATTTGGGTACTGCAATTTTTAATTGCTGTCTTCGTTTGCTTTTAATTTTCTTCTTTTGCTAGTTAAATAATCAAGCACCAACTAAACTAGAGAATGACTTCATGATTGTATCTTTCAGGTCATGGTATTTCACAAATGTTGCCATGTCAACCAGACATGTGTGCTATCAATTGTTGGAGGCCAGCTTGAGAATGAAGAAATAGTCTCATTAGGTACTTAGTATATTTTCGTACTTATTTGTTAATGAATCTCAGCCTGAATATTTCATCTTTTTTTATTATTATGAATAGAAAGCTTTGTCCTTGTTATTAAGTGAAAGTGAAATTTTTTGTTTTGGAATTTGTTCATCTTTTTGTTGATTTTGCTAGTAAACTACCATTTAGTGTGAGAAAACACTTATTTACAGCTGGTTGTAATCTTGTAATCTGTATATTTATATTTGTATCTCTAGAATTAAGTATTTGTATCCCTAGAATTAAGAAAGATTTAGTTTCCTAGTTTAACCCCTAGTTAGTTGTATATAAACCTAAGATTCTTGTATAATTCAAGATAAGCAGTTTTTTAATATACATTCAGTTTCCACATGGTATCAGAGCTTTAGGCTCTTCTTGGGAAAAAAAATTTTCAGCCTTCATTGCTGACTTTTTTAGGCCTTCATTGCCGAATCTTGTTTAGGTCTTCATTGTCGAACCCTGTTAAAGAAAGATATCACTATCACCCAATTTGAGGAAATGTTAATTGGGAAAATCACTGGAGTACTACAGATGTCTCAGAAACAAGGAGAGTTCAACAGAGAAGAGATTGAAAAGCTGAGAAACTTATTGAAAATCCTTGAAAAGCCTACTATGGTATGTTCTTTGGGTAAAGTTTCTAGTTCAGGTAAAGCTTCTGGTTCTCATGGATTAAATGTCTCGGCTAAGCCTATTACGAGTTCTTGGGTCATTGACTCAGGAGCCACAGACCACATGACACATTCCCCACAAAAGTTTAGTACATATAACCTGTGTCCTAGTAATAAGAAAATTGTTGTTACTGATGGTTCACTTACCACAGTGGCAGAATTAGGAAATGTTCAAGTTAATCCCTCGTTTGTTCTAAAAAATGTTCTTCATGTTCCTGGATTGTCTACTAATCTGATATCTATACAAAAACTTACCAGAGATATGAATTGCAAAGTAACTTTTTATCCCTCTTATTGTGAATTTCAGGACTAGAGTTCGGGGAAGATGATTGGACTTGCTAAGGAGAAGGATGGACTATACCAAGGATTCAAATGGCGGTCGGATAGCGGTGTCGCGGTCGTTATTTCACGGTCGCGCCACTATCTGCCACAGCTATTGAAGAAAAAACGGAAGAAATTTTGAATCTCGTTTATAGCAGATGAATAGCGGTTGTGATTTGCGGTATAGCGGTGAATAGTGGCAATAGTGGTCTGTTATTGCCCACTATTACCGTTATTGCCGCTATTCCTATTTTCATTCAAAAATTCAAAAAAAATTCATTTGATTTTGTTTAAAAATTAAAATAAAAATAACAAGAAAGAAAATAAATATCAATTTACAAATTCAGGAAAAAAAAAAAAAAACCTACAAAATTTAAACTTTCAAAAAAATCAATTCTCTCAAGTTGAACTTCAATCACAATGAAGTATATGCAATTTAAAGTAAACAATTAATTCAACACTCAAATTATCTTTTTTTTTAATTTCTAAATTTGTCATGATTTTGTGTGTTTGGGATTAGATTGGGTTATGTTACATTGATAGAATGAGGCAAGAGTTGTTGGGACTTAAAATAAGTGACAAGAGATGAGAGTGAAACTTGAAGTTTACAAAAGCAAGCAGATAGCACACACCAAATAAAAAGAGAACTGAGAGATGGGGATGAGAATGAAGGTTTGAAGAAAAAAATTATTTAATGCAAGGTGAAGGGATGAGAAGTTGTATGGGTCTGTGCAATTTAGTCAAAAGACAGAGAAAGTAGACTTGAGGTTATTATTATTGAAAATCGCCCATAACATGGAGGCTGTTAAGTTTGATTTACTGTAAGTTCATAAAAAGTAATTCTTTTGACTCATAAATAATAATGTTCTTACTTAATTTATGAATACCTAATCACTTATTATTTGATTTATGCATAATATAGTTCGATAATAATTTGATGAGTACGATAATTAAATAATTAAATAAATTATTCGTTATGATTATTTATTTTTCACATATTTATTTATCTCTTTTTATTTTTTAATTATCATATAAATAAATTTTTAAATATGAATATTTTACTATAAATATTTTTTCTTAAATAAATAAAACACATGATATGATATAAATTACTTCAAAAATCATAAAATAAGAGGTTTTATCATTAATAATTAAAATTATTATATTTTATAACAAGTTGAGCAAAATTTTAAAAAATTCACGATCGCAATAGCCGTAATGACTGCGAAGGTTTTCGTTATATCCGTAACTGTGACAAACGCGATGCGACAAAAAACGTGACCGTTATCGCAATTTAAATTTTTGGATTATACTATCTTGAGATATCAAATAACACAAGTAGTATCAAAAATAGTTTACCTTTGTCATTTTTTTTTTGAAAAATCTTTCAATAAAGATAAAATCTGACTTTATCATTTTTGTCTTGGACATCTTTCTTTTGGAATCTTGAGAAACATGTTTTCTTCTTTGTTCAAAGAATTAAATGTTGAAGATTTTCATTGTGATATTTGCGAATTTGTAAAACATAGATGTGTGTCTTTTTCAATCAGTAACAAAAGAAGTTTTACTCCCTTTTACTTGATTCATAGTGACATTTGGGGTTCTTCTACAATTCTTAATATTTCTAGTGCGAGATGGTTTGTTTCATTCATAGATGATTGTACTAAGCTTTCTTGGGTTTTGTTACTTAAATCCAAATCAGATGTGAATAGTATGTTTGTAAGCTTTCAAAACATGATCCAAAATCAATTTGGAGTAAGAATCGAGAGATTTAGGTCTGATAATGCAAGAGATTACTTCAACCAGAGTCTATCCACCTATTTTCAAAAAGAGAGGATTATTCATGAGTTATCTTGTATTAATACTTCACAGCAGAATGGAGTGGCAGAGAGAAAAAATAGTCATTTACTAGCCACAACCCGAGCCTTTCTTTTTCAAGCAAATGTACCTAAATCTTATTGAGGGGAAGCTGTTCTCACTGTCACACACATTATAAATAGGTTACTTTCAAGAGTTTTGGGATTTAAAACTCTTATGGAACTATTCTCATAATTTTATCCTAACCTCAATACCACAAACAATCTCACACCTAAGATATTTGGTTGTACATCATTGTTCATGTTCACAGTCATAACAGGAAAAAGTTGGATCCAAGAGTGATTAAGTGTATTTTTATGGGGTATTCTTCAACTCAAAAAGGATATAAGTGCTATCATCTTCCTACCAAAAAATTTTATGTGTTTACAGATGTCACTTTTGAAGAAATAAACCATTTTTTACTCAACCTTATCTTCAGGGGGAGACTTCATTCATGGAAGATAAGGATAAAGACTTTTTTTTGCTTGATTTGCCCCCTTCTTCAACATTTACACCCATTAATTCTTCTGAGTCGAAACTTGTTTCTGTTGAGCTCAAGTCAAACATTGAATTTGAGTCTGAACCCATTCCAAATACGGAAGATGTGACAAAGGATAATATTGTTCTTGATTCTATGAAGGAATTACAGGTGTACTTAAGAAGAAAAGTTTCAGATTCTGAACCAGTGTCAGTCTAAGAACCTGATCCTAACTCTGGAAATGAGGTAACTACAGTTTTTGACTCTGTTTCTCAAAATGAGCATGAATCTCCTAAAACTATAACTAGTGATTATGATTTGCCTATTGCCATTAGGAAAGGAACCATAGAATGTACCAAGCATCCACTATACTCAATATCTAATTTTGTGTCATTTGAAAAATTCTCACCATCCCACAAAAATTTTCTTGTGAGCCTAAACACTATTTCTATTCCAACTACATTATCCGAGGCATTATCCAGTGAGAAATGGAGGCAAGCCATAAAAATAAAAATGGAGGCCTTAGAGAAAAATCAGACATGAGAACTGGTAGAGTTGCCTAAAGGAAAAAATTCAGTGGGATGTAAATGGATTTTCACTGTAAAATACAATGCATATGGTACTGTTGAAAGGTATAAAGTCAGGTTAGTGGCTAAGGGCTACATTCAAACCTATGGAGTGGATTACTAGGAAACCTTTGCTCCAGTTGCTAAGATGAATACAGTTAGGATTTTGTTATCATTGGTTGCAAATTACAATTGGCAACTTCAACAATTTGATGTAAAGAATGCTTTTTTACATGGTGATTTGGAAGAAGAAATATATATGAAGGTTCCACCAGGATTTGGAGGTCATCTAGAAGCAAACAAAGTATGCAAGCTAAAAAAGGTTTTATATGGCCTTAAACAGTCTCCTAGAGCTTGGTTCGGGAGATTTGCCAAAGTGATGCTAGCAATGGGATATAAATAGAGTCAAGGAGATCACATATTGTTTATCAAGCACTCTAATTCAGGGAGAGTCACAGTTCTATTAGTGTATGTTGATGATATAATTGTAACTGAGATGATGAAAAAAAGAGAGAATCTCTAAAATAGTATTTGGCTAGAGAATTTGAGATAAAAGAGCTAGGGAGATTAAAGTACTTCTTAGGAATTGAAGTAGCTCACTTATGGCATGGTATTTTTATCTCACAATAGAAATATGTGATGGATCTTCTGAAAGAAACTGGGAAGCTTGCATGTAAACCTGCAAATACCCCTATAGATCCTAATCATAAAATTGGAGAAGTTAATGAAGATGCTATTGTAAATAGAGAGATGTACCAAAGATTAGTTGGAAGACTCATTTATCTCTCACATGTTAGACCTGATATAGCATATGCTGTGAGTGTGGTAAGTCAATTTATGCATAGTCCTAAAGAAGTGCACCTACAGGCTGTCTACCGTATATTGCACTATTTGAAGATCAATTCTGGGAGAGGTATCTTATTTAAAAGAAATTCGGGGTTAGTTCTAGAAGTATATACAGATGCTGATTATGCAGGTTCAGCAACTAATAGAAGATCCACCTCAGGTTATTGCACTTTCTTAGGTGGTAATCTTGTGACTTGGAAGAGTAAAAAACAGAATGTGGTGGCAAGATCAAGTGCTGAAGCAGAGTTCAGAGCAATGGCTCAAGGAATTTGTGAACTACTATGGTTAAAGATTATCCTAGAAGACTTGAAGATCAAGTGGGATGGACCAATGAGACTCTACTGTGATAACAAGTCTGCAATAAGCATTGCACACAATCCTGTGCAACATGACAGAACAAAACATATTGAAGTAGACCGACATTTCATAAAGGAGAAACTAGACAGTGGGTTGATTTGTACACCTTATATATCAACCAAGGGTCAACTTGCAGATGTGTTGACTAGGGCTGTAAACGAACCGAGCCGAATAATGAGAAGCTCGAGCTCGAGCTCGACTCACAACTCGGGGCTCGATACTCGGCTCGAGCTCGATCGAGTTTCATTTTTCAAGCTCGAACTCGATTCGTGATCGAATTCGAGCTATTCGAACTCGCTCGATTAAGCTCGATTAATATATAAAAAAAAGCTCGATTTTTATACTCGAAAAAAACTCGATTATTCGAGCTCGAGCTCGAGATCTTTTACAACTAATTTTTATCAAACCTAATAAATATTATATTTTCAAGATAACAACAACAACAATAACAACAACAACAACAATAATAATAATAACTTACACAACAATCAAATTTAAGCAAGTAAAAGTCTCATTAAATGATTCAAATACAACACACAAATATAAGACATAATGAAACTTAGAAATTAAAATCCTAATTGAAAGATATTAAATATCCAAGCAAATAAGTTTACAAATAAGTTACTACAAACCAACAACAATACATATGCTACCTTCATAATATTATGTCTTCAAATGAACATTGGGCTCATATTGCTTTTCAATAAACCTATACAAAAGAATAATTACAAAACAAAGAAATTATAATTAACAATAAGAATAACGATAAAAGCACCCATGCAAGAAAAAGATTGTAATATTATTACAATGATCAATAACTTTAAATTTTTAACATTAGCATCAACATGAATTTTATCTTGTCAGTTGTCTTATAATCAGAGAAAAAAAATATAAACAGTATCTTGTCAATTACCTTAACATGAGTTTCTATCATTAGTTAACCTATGGTTCGTAAATTATAATGCAAAAAGCTCAATCTAGACTAGCTACTACCTATTTTTCTTTAGTAATGTTGTGACAAATTAAAAGTATTTAATAATAATATTTCATACCTGTATAGAAGACATTAGATATCCTCACTTTAGGGGATTTTGAGTGCAATCTCAATTGATTTCTTCTCTTTCTACATAGATAAAGTAAAGGAAAATAATAGTTAAAAATTAGATTAAAGTAATGATAGTCACCTAATAATAAAATAATAAAAAAAAACTCACTTTGTTCTTCTTCTTCACTCCATGAAGATTCCGACACCAATCTCCTCCACAAAGTAATGCTTGCACTGTGTCAGGAGATAAAGAAGCACGATAAATATCAATAACTCTACCTCTTACACTAAAGGTTGCTTCTGAAGCCACTGTAGTGATAGGAATAACAAGTATATCCCGAGCCATCTTGGATAAAATACGATACTTCAAAGTGCTCGCTTTCCACCATTCAAAAGCATGAAACTTAGTGGAATCTCCTTCACAGATAAAACAGCCTTCAGCTAGGTAGACATCTAAATCAGATTGTTGTGGTTGAGCAGTTTCAACTGATTTTACATAATTTGCAAATTCAAACCAACCAGAAGAAGAAGCTTCTATATTCATACCACTAATACCATTATCATGCACTTGAGTTTCAGCACTATGCTCATTGCCAAATTGATACTCGAGCATATTCATCATAAATCTCATAAAGGGCATTTCGAACTTTAGCAATATTTTCTTTTACTTCTCTATCAGGGTACATTCGAGGAAAGCAAAACTCAATCACCCTCATTTTGCACCTTGGATCCAAGATTGCTGCTATAAACATCAACAAATTACATTCTCCCCAATACTTATCAAATTTACTCTTCATCTTACGAACCATTGCTTGAACAAATTCATTTTCATCATTCATCTTTTTATCCAACAACACTTTCACACGATAAACTTCATTCAGAAACAGGTTTGAAGTTGGATAATCACTTCCAGAGATGATTTTAGTGGCTGAATTAAAAACTTCTAAAATCTCACAAACTTTCTCCACCTTTTCCCAATCTTCATGACTTGGACAACATTCATAATGAGATTCTCACTCTTTGAGTCTCGAAAACACTTCTTTGAATTTGATTGCAATCGACAACATCTCGAATGTCGAATTCCAACGTGTTTTACAATCGAGAATGAGTTTCCTATCAGGTAACTGTAACTGCTGTACTATATCAGAAAATGAGTTAAATCTTGCCTCATTTTGATTAATAAAATTGACACTTTTATGAACATCACCAATCACATTCTTAATCTCAGAAAGGCCATCTTGAACCATGAGATTTAAGATATGTGCACAACACCGAACATGAAATAATTTTCCTCCACAAAGCAACATCCTATTTCTTGAAAAAGTGTCTTTAAGAATTCTAATCGCCACATCATTGCTTGAAGCATTGTCCACAGAAAGTGTAAACACCTTGTTTTCAATTCCCCATTCCTTTAAACACTTAAAAATACAATCAGCAATCTCAACACCGCGACGAGGAGGAGGTATGTGAACAAAGCTAATAACACGCTTTTACAATCTTCAATTAGAATCTACAAAGTGTGCTGTAAGAACCATGTACTCAATCTTTTGATTACTTGATTTTCACAAATCTGTTGTCAAATTAATCTTGCTGACACTCTTCAACAATACCTTTAATTTCTTCTTTTCTGCTTCATAAACTTGCATGCAATCCTTTTTAATAGTATTGCGTGATACCTTTTCCCATTCAAGCATCCCATGTTTTTGCATCATGTTAAAACCTTCATCTTCTATAATCGAAAAAGGATGCTCGTGCATAAATATCCAATGTGTAGCTGTTTCTCTCATCTTTACCATATCAAACTTGCCATTTGTGAGAGCAGG
Source organism: Durio zibethinus (assembly GCF_047325235.1). Lineage (NCBI taxonomy): Eukaryota > Viridiplantae > Streptophyta > Magnoliopsida > Malvales > Malvaceae > Durio > Durio zibethinus. Next base: position 16,153,432 of record NC_143188.1, on the reverse strand, counting down.
TAGTATCTGTACATCACCACATGTGTTTACTGGCTGAAAGTTGATCATTTGTTATTGATTCTGAAAAATTTTTCTCTTAACACAAGTTATCAAATGCCTCTTAAATTGAGTTGTACTTTTACTTGTATTTATTGCTAGCTTCTTCTTGTAATGGACACACTCTCCTCTTTTGAAACCATCAGAAAGAGTGACTTTTTTGAATTCTAACCAAACAGCAGATGTCTTTTGCCTCTTTTTCTCATTACTTTCTTCACACTCTTTAGGGTCAGCATTATCACATTCTCTATCATTGGCATCAATGACTGGTGTTTTATCTGTGTTACCATTAGTGGCATCTAAAGCTTCATTCATTGAATCATTACCATCATCTGACACAATTCAAATAGTAAAAGAATTTATTGTCTGTTGAACTGGTATAGAAGAGATATCCGGTGTGGTTGATGACATGTTTAGTTCCCTATAGCAAAAAAAAAAAAAAAGACAAATCAAAACAATAATATAATTTTAGGATCAAACAATAATGCAAACAAGTTGTTAGAAACATGTGCGGTAAATTTTATTGTCAGAAACATGCTAAACAAGTTGCGAGAACAAATTATTGAAAGAGTATAAAATTTTATTCTTTGGGAAAATATACTAATATTGTAGGAATTTTAATAAATTTAAGATTACCTACTTCGATAATAATTTCAATTTCTAAAATTAATTTCTTAAAATGAATATTTCTTATTAATTTTTACAATTATACATGGCTATTTAGTATTTATATAACATTAACTCAATCTCATTAGAAATAAGTGTCAGGTTATATTCTAACAAATCTAATATGCATAAAGAAGAAAAGTATTCACATTAAACAGTCCCCAATAAATTAGTGATGAACTATATGGAAGCTTAAATTATGATTATGACTAAAAACAATAGAGCCAATGACCTTTTTTTTTTTGTTAAATAATATGAACCATCCAAAAGTTTTTCTACTGATAAAGCGTATTGTGCAAGTCTTGAAGTGGCCCAAATTCAATTACTTTCTTGCTAATAATATAGAGACTTTTGGTTTACAAAATTCAGTATTTAAATGTAACTTCACAAAGAACATACTGCTTTTCACAAGTTTACAACAAAAATAAAAGTATAATATGATAGTGTTTGACAAACAAATTAGAATTGAGAATATCAATACTAACAAATAGCTATAACACCTTGCCCCCTTTCATTGTTGTTCTCGATCTGCATCCCCACAATATTCATAAGGGTATTTAATTTAGGCATTCATAAAGGTATTTAATTAAGGCATTCTTATTTAAACCACCTTTTAGCATGAATTGGAAGCCTAACATAAAAACATTTAATAAAAAAATGGCACTCAAAAAGTATGTCATGGAGAAAAGGCTACGTTGAGGGATCGGGTTCTGTTCAAGCTACTGCAAACATCGAATGGGTGGAACGAGCTTACCTTTTAGAGAGAAGAGAAAGGGCTACGTTGAGGGATTGAGTTCTGTTCAAGATCGGGTTCTGTTCAAGCTACTACAAACGTCGAATGGGTGCTACTGCAAACGTTGAATGGGTGGAACGAGCAGGGCTTCGTTGAAGGATTGGGTTCTGTTGAACTGCTACAAATGTCGAATGGGTGCTACTGCAAACGTCGAATGGGCGAAACGAGCAGGGCTTCGTTGAGGGATCGGGTTCTGTTCAAGATTGGGTTCTGTTGAAGCTGCTGCAAACGTCGAATGGGTGCTACTGCAAACGTCGAATGGGTGGAACGAGCAGGGCTTCATTGAAGGATCGGGTTTTGTTCAAGATCGGGTTCTGTTGAAGCTGCTGCAAACGTCGAATGGGTGCTACTGCAAACGTCGAATGGGTGGAACGAGCAGGGCTTCGTTGAGGGATCGAGTTCTGTTCAAGATCAGGTTCTGTTGAAGCTGCTGCAAACGTCGAATGGGTTCTGTTGAAGCTGCTACAAACGTCGAATGGGTTCTGTTCAAGATCAGGTTCTGTTGAAGCTGCTACAAACGTCGAATGGGTTCTGTTCAAGATCAGGTTCTGTTGAAGCTGCTACAAACGTCGAATGGGTTCTGTTGAAGCTGCTGCAAACGTCGAATGGGTTCTGTTCAAGATCGGGTTCTGTTCAAGCTTTTTAGAGAGAGGAGAAAGGGCTTTCGAAAGGGTGAAACAAGCTTGGAAGACAATGGAGTGGGATTTGGGAAGAAAAGGCACCGCAAGTAGGGCTGTTGATGAGTAAGAGAGACAAGGAGAAAGACTGAATGAGAAGAGAGAAAGAAAGAAAATAAAATTTTAGGGTTTTCTAAGCTAAGGGTAAAAAAGTAATTTTATAAATAAAATAATAAAAATAAATATATAATAGAAAAGCTCGATTAGGCTCGTGAGCTACTCGAGTCGGATATAAGAATACTCGAATTCGGCTCGATAGATAAGTCGAGCTACTCGAGCTCGAGCTCGACTCGATAATAATCGAACCGAATTCGAGTTTTCTTCGAATCGAACCTGAGTAGCTTGCAAGTACTAATGTATCATTTACACCCCTAGTGTTGATTAAAGGTCTCAGCAGTGCAACATTTCAAGAAATTATTTTCAAGTTGGGAATGAAAAATACCTATTCACCAGCTTGAGGGGGAGTGTGGGAAAATACTTATTTACAGCTGGTTGTAATCTTGTAATCTATATATTTATATTTCTATCTCTAGAATTAAGTATTTGTATCCCTAGAATTAAGAAAGATTTAGTTTCCTAGTTTAACCCCTAGTTAGTTGTATATAAACCTAAGATTCTTGTATAATTCAAGATAAGCAGTTTTTCAATATACATTCAGTTTTCACATTTAGTATAATCTGAAGTTGAAAATTTATGCTCCTGTTGTTGCAAGAATAGAGAGTATTGTTATTGTCTTTGTTTGCTCACATGTAATCTGTGGAAAAACATTTAGTAACAAGTGGTTGTATTTTTAATGTGTTTATTGTAATCTGTATATATCTGTATCCCTAAAATTGAGAATTTGTATTTCTAGAATTAAAGACAGAATATCATGATAGACAATTCCTTGATTATAGGGATTAGATTTAGGAATATTTAGTTTCCTAGTTTACTCTCTAGTTAGTTGTATTTAAATCTATGGTGTTTGTATGATTCGTAACACAAGTTTTCAATATACTCTCATTTTTTCCACAACTCTCATTTTTTCCACATGGTATCAGAGTCAGCCTTAAACCGTTCGATCCACGCCAAGCACCTCGAGGGAGGTAGGCAGCGTGGCCAACCTCCGTGACGAGGGCGTCACGAGGTTAGGTGGGAGAGAATGTCACAGACCTAAGGAAGAGTCCTGAATCCCACATCGAACATAATAGGAGGGTCACTGGGATATATAAGGGTTCACACCACCTCCGTCTTGTGAGAGGTCTTTTGTAAGATAAAATCGTGAGGCCAAGGGGGCCAGAGTGGACAATACCTCACAAGGGTGTGAACTGTGGCGGTCAGGCTGATCCAGGATGTCGAATGAGTGGATGCTCGGGTCCTAGAGTCGCGTGGGTTCGGAGCTTAAGTCTCGACCCGTGATAAGTGGTATCAGAGCTTTAGACTCTTCTTGGGAAGAAAATTTTTCAGCCTTCATTGTTGAATTTTTTTTAGGCCTTCATAGCCAAATTCTGTTAAGTCTGTCATACTTTTATTTTGTTCCTTTTTGGCCTTCATTGCCTATACTTGTTTCAGTCCTGAGAAAGGTAATTATGTTAGAAATAGCAGAATCTGCCGCTACTATTCGATTTGGAGAAGTAATAACTGGTCAAACCATAGCGGAACTACAGAATATCCAAGCTGCATACAGGTTGAATGGAAAGAACTACTTGAAGTGGTCTCAGTTGGTTCAAACCTTTCTAAAGAGGAAAGAAAAATTGAGCCATCTTCTTGGCACTGGTCCTGAGAAAGGAGATCGAAAATTTGAGGCTTGGGATGAAAAAGATTCTATGGTTATGTCATGGCTGTGAAATTCTATGACTCCAGATATTAGTGACACTTGTATGTTTTTATCCACGGCCAAGGACATTTGGGAATCAATTCGTCAAACCTATTCCAAAGTTAAAGATGCTGCTCAAGTCTATGAGGTCAAGATCAAGACTGCAGCTCTCAAACAAGGGAATAAGTCAGTCAAAGAATATGCTATTCTTCTTAAAAATCTTTGGCAAGAGATGGATCACTATCGGTGCATAGAAATGAAGTGCAGTGAAGATGCAACAACTTTGACGAAATTTATTGAAAAAGATCGAGTCTATGATTTTCTTGCTGGACTAAATGTTGAGTTTGATCAAGTCAGAATCCAAATTCTGGGAAAACAGGATCTGCCTTCTTTAAATGAAGTGATATCCATGGTTAGAGCAGAAGAGAGCAGAAGAGGAGTGATGCTTGATAGTGTGCATGTAGAAGGATCTGCTATGGTCTCTAATGGTGGGAAAAACCAAAGCTTAGAACAATTACCAGTCAGTGAGAATGGGAAAGGTGATTTGGCTAAAACTTCAAATCACGACAATCTTTGGTGCACCTATTGTAAGAAGCTAAGGCACACCAGAGATCGTTGCTAGAAACTACATGGAAAACCTTCAACTTCAAGCAAAGAATGGGGTTATAAAGGAGGATAAGCAAGAAATCAAGGACAAGCTCACATGACTGCAATGAAGTTAAACCAGGAGAAGTCTCAAGAACAAGGAGAGTTGGATAAAAAAGAGATTGAGAAACTGATAAGCCTATTAAGAACTCTTGAAAAGGTTACTGGTGTATGCTCCTTAGCACACTCAGGTAAGGACTCTGGTACAGGTAAAATCTCTAATTCTCATGGATTAAATGTCTCAGATAAGTGCATTAAGAGTTCTTGGGTCATTGACTCAGGAGCGACAGACCACATGACACATTCTTCACAAAAATTTAGTACATATACCCTATGTCTTGGTACTAAGAAAATTACTATTGCAGATGGTTCACTTACTACAGTGGTAGGATTAGGAGATGTTCAAATTAATTCCTCATTCATTCTTAAAAATGTTTTTCATGTTCCTAGATTGTCTACTAATCTGATATCTATACAAAGACTTACTAGAGACATGAACTGCAATGTGACTTTTTATCCTTCTTACTGTGAATTTCAGGACTAGGGTTCGGGGAAGAGGATTGGACTTGCTAAGGAGAAGGATGGACTATACTATCTTGAGACATCCAACAACATAAGTAATAATAAGAATAGTTTACCTTTGTCATTTCTTTCTGAACAATCTTCCAATAAAGACAAAATCTGGCTTTATCATTTTCATCTTGGACACCCTTTTTTTGGAACTTTGAAAAACATGTTTCCTTCTTTGTTCAAAGGATTAAACGTTGAAGAGTTTCATTGTGATGTTTATGAACTTGCAAAACACAGACGTGTATCTTTTCCAATTAGTAACAAAAGAAGTTTTACTCCCTTTTACTTGATTCATAGTGACATTTGAGGTCTCTCTACAGTTTTTAATATTTCTAGGGTAAGATGGTTTGTGTCATTCATAGATGATTGTACCAGGATTTCTTGGGTTTTTTTACTTAAATCCAAATCAGATGTGAATAGTATATTTTTTAGCTTTCAAAACATGATCCAAAATTAATTTGGAGTGAGAATCAAGAGATTTAGGTATGATAATGCAAGAGACTATTTCAACCATAGTCTATCCACCTATTTCCAAAATGAGAGGATTATCCATGAGTCATCTTGTGTTAATACTCCATAGCAAAATGAAGTGACAGAGAGAAAAAACAGTCATTTACTAGCCACAACCCGAGCCTTCCTTTTTCAAGCAAATGTGCCCAAATCTTACTGGGGGAAGCTGTTCTCACTGCTACACACATTATAAATAGGTTACCTTCAAGGGTTTTGGGATTTAAAACTCTTATGGAACTACTCTCACAATTCTATCCTAACCTTAATACCATAAGCAACCTCACACCTAGGATATTCGGTTGTACATCATTTGTTCATGTTCACAGTCATAATAGGGGAAAGTTGGATTCGAGAGCAATTAGGTGTATTTTTATGGGGTATTCATCAACTCAGAAAGGGTATAAGTGCTATCATCCTCCTACCAAAAAGTTTTGTGTCTGCAGATGTCATTTTTTGAAGAAAGTAAACCATTTTTTACTCAACCTTATCTTCAGGGGGAGACATCATTTATAGAAGATAAGGATAAAGACTTCTTTTTGCTTGACTTGTCATCCTTCTCCAAAACAGTTTCACCCATTAATTCTTTTGAGCCTAAACCCATTTTTTCAGAGTCCAAGTCAAACACTGATTCCAAACATAAAAGTTGTGACTAAGGATAATACTATTATTGATTCTGTGAAAGAATTACAGGTGTACTCAAGAAAGAAAAATTCCAGTTCCTGAACCAGTGCAAATCCAAGAACCTGATCCTAACTCTGAAAATAAGGTAATTACAGTCTCTAATTCTATTTCTCAAAATAAGCATGATTCTCCTAAAATTAATGATTATGATCTACCTATTGCCATTAGAAAAGGAACTAGAGAATGTACTAAACATCCATTATACCCAATCTCTAATTTTGTGTCATTTGAAAAGTTTTCACCATCCCATAAGAATTTTCTTGTGAGCCTAAATATTATTTCTATTCCAACTACATTATCTGAGGCATTATCTAATGAGAAATGGAGGCAGGCGATGAAAATAGAAATAGAGGCCTTAGAGAAAAATAAGACATGGAAACTGGTAGAGTTGCCTGTAGGAAAACATCCAGCTGGGTGTAAATGGGTTTTCACTGTAAAGTATAAGGCAGATGGTACTATTGAAAGATACAAGGTCAAGCTGGTGGCTAAGGGCTACACTCAAACTTATGGAGTGGATTATCGGGAAACTTTTGCTCCAGTTGCCAAGATGAATACAGTTAGGATTTTATTATCTTTGGCAGCAAATTACAATTGGTAGCTTCAACAATTTGATGTAAAGAATGCCTTTTTACATGGTGATTTGGAAGAAGAAATATATATGAAAGTTCCACCGGGATTTGAGGGTCATCTAGAAGTAAAAAAGGTATGCAAGCTGAAAAAAGCTTTATATAGCCTTAAACAGTCTCCTAGAGCCTGATTCGGGAGATTTGTCAAAGTGATGCTAGGAATGGAATATAAACAGAGTCAAGGGGATCACACACTGTTTATCAAGCACTCAGATTCAGGGAAGGTCACAGTTCTATTAGTATATGTTGATGATATAATTGTAACTGGAGATGATGAAAAAGAAAGAGAGTCTCTAAAATAGTGTTTGGCCAGAGAATTCGAGATAAAAGAGCTAGGGAGATTGAAGTACTTTCTAGGAATTGAAGTAGCCCACTCACGTCATGGTATTTTTATCTCACAACAGAAATATGTGATGGATCTTTTGAATGAAACTGGGAAGCTCGCATGTAAACCTGCAAGTACCCCTATAGATCCCAATCATAAGCTTGGAGAAGCTAATGAAGATGCTGCTGTAAATAGGAAGATGTACCAGAGATTAGTTGGAAGACTTATTTATCTCTCACATACTAGACCTGACATAGCATATGCTGTGAGTGTGATAAGTCAATTTATGCATAGTCCTAAAGAAGTACACCTACAGGCTGTCTACCGTGTACTACACTATTTGAAGGCTAATCCTGGGAGAGGTATCCTATTTAAAAGAAATTCAGGGTTGGTACTAGAGGCATATACAGATGCTGATTATGCAGGTTTAGTAACCAACAGAAGATCTACCTCAGGTTACTGTACTGTTCTAGGTGGTAATCTTGTAACTTGGAGGAGTAAAAAACAGAATATGGTGGCAAGATCAAGTGCTGAAGCAGAGTTTAGGGCAATGGCTCAAGGAATTTGTGAACTACTATGGTTAAAGATTATTCTAGAAGACTTGAAGATCAAATGGGATGGACCAATGAGACTTTACTGTGATAACAAATCTGTAATAAGCATTGCACACAATCCTGTGCAACATGACAGAACAAAACACATTGAAGTAGACCGGTACTTCATAAAGGAAAAACTAGACAGTGGATTGATTTGCACCCCATATGTATCAACTAAGGGTCAACTTGCAGATGTGCTGACTAAAGGTCTCAACAGTGCAACATTTCAAGAAATTATTTCCAAGCTGGGAATGGAAAACACCTATTCACCAGCTTGAGGGGGAGTGTGGGAAAACATTTAGTTACAAGTGGTTGTATTTTGTAATCTGTTGATTGTAATCTGTATATATCTGTATCCCTAAAATTGAGAATTTGTATCTCTAGAATTAAGGATAGAATATCAGGATAGACAATTCCTTGATTATAGGGATTAGATTTAGGAATATTTAGTTTCTTAGTTTACTCTCCAGTTAGTTGTATTTAAATCTATGGTGTTTGTATGATTCGTAACACAAGTTTTCAATATACTCTCATTTTTTCCACAACTCTCATTTTTTCCACATAATCTTCTTGCTTAAGTTTACAATTTTTTCTTTCATTGTCATTTTCAGCTATAAAAATAGGGGAAATTTATTCTCCAGTGTAGAAAAAAGATGCTTAACTCAAGACCCTCTCCCCCTGTTCTTTCCACTTATTGGTTTGTTCCATTGATTGGTGTCTTTTTTGTACTTGGCTGTGAGACATGTTACATGAAAGGGTGGTTAAATTTGTGGACAAAATGCAACTACCACATGAAGGCAGTGTTGATCACTTGTGGAAACACTTGGCAGGTTGTGTATATTGTAATTTTTCCTGACAAATGTATCCCGGGAACATTTGCTTATGAGTGTAGGCCCATATTTTTTACTTGGTTAGTACATTTGTTTCTTAGCTTCTGTAATTATGCTGAGCAAAAAATTTTAAATAAATTTATTTCTTGTTACAAAATTTGAACTCTGGTCAACTTATTTGTTTTTAAGGCATTTTTATCGATTCTCTTATTCAAAAATTGCCAAGTGCTTTGTGTTGAGTTAATTGCATGGGATGCCAGCTTGCCCTTTATTTTGGAGCCACTTCACATAAGTACTTTTTTACAGTCGATTGAACTGCATGTTTAGTGATTATCTTCTAGTGTTCTATAGGAAGCACAGTTGTTCCTAAACATAGCTGTGACATTGCTGATTTATTGTTTAGATACAACTGTGGTTCATTCCTACACATTTAAACCGTTGACGCTTATGTTCTTTCGAAAGGATGAACTTGTTTAAGCTCTGAATCCATCTCCGGATTTCCCCCTCCACCATTATTTACCTAAGCAATGCGTATAAAACTTTAAGCAGACATTATAATTTAAGCAGAGATTGTGAAAGGCTGTTTGCTGGGATTGTTTAGGCAATCTCCTTGTAACTTGCCAATTGCGGTGATCCTAAATGCTGGTAAATTTCGCATCAGTTCCTGAGCTGTCTACTTTATGTTGTTAGTGGTGGTAGCATAATTTTGTTCTTTTTTGTTTCTCTTCTCTTTCAGGTGCCTTAATCATCAAATCTTATATTGGGGCTTTTGAATTTATATAATTTTGGGAACAGTTTAACTCCATCAGTTTCTTTGACCATGTTTGACTTAGCATGGGGATTAAAGAAGACTTTTGACCCTAAGTTATTTTATATAAAACTTAAAACCTTTTTTTTCATGTTCAATGACCTTCTAAGTCTAGAGTATCCTTGCAAGGAAAAGGAATAGTAAATCTTATGCTATCTGTTCCTACATTGCCATTGAGACGTGTAAACTTCTATATGTAGTTACTGTCTGAGTTGGTGGTTGCTTCATATCCGATGCTTGTTCTGATGAGCATGGCTTAGATATATAGATACTAAAATGGCATCTATCTTTGCATGGTTTTTTGGAAATATTTGAGCTTTCTCTGCAATTTATCAACCAAGTCCATTCCTGATAAGATTTGGGTCTTACTATTTGAGCCAGTTTTTAACAATATAGCTTGCCTTAGGGTGCAGCCATAGAAAGCTATTAATGCCAAATCCTAATTTTTCAAGGCTTTCATCCTGGTCCAATTTTTGAAAATGTTAAATATTGCAGCTACTTTTTGTTGCAATTGACATTCACATCTATTTCTAGATACTGAGAGCAGTAGTTTATTGGATGTAACTAATTCAAAAATGCAAGGCATAATTATTGTTTCTGGTTTGTCCATTGCAACATTTTTTTTCATCTCTCTGAACGAGGGCTTCTTCTTCCAATGACACTTGTAAAGTAATTATGCAAAGGATTTTGAGATTGCTACTAATAAGTTTTCATATTGATCTTTTCCTCGTTTTTCTTTGTTTTTTCTGTCTGTTACTAGTATCATTGATGGGTGTGGTGGACCGGCAGTTGGATCAAAGGAGGGGCTTACCTAGGGCACATTGACAGGTGCAACTGGAAGGGTGATTTCAGTTATTTATCCTGCTTAACTTTTAACTGTATGATTATCTTTGTAGCATGAGGTTCTCGAGGTTTTACAGCTGTTCCAAGCATCACAGTTTATCTCTAGTCTTTTTGAAATTCGGTATTCGTCTTTCATATAGAACCATTAAGAAATTGATGGCAGAATATTTTACATTTTCTGGACTTCTGTCTTATGAAAAATTTTAAGCAGATTTTTCCAATAGCGGTAGAGTAATACCATACTAATGCATGGAAAGTGGTCTAATTTGATAGAACCAAATTGTGCTCGGTGATCTTTTTGGTGCGAAAGAAGAATATCATGAAGTGGGGGTGTTACTCCCTGTCGAAGATAGAAAGCCTTAATGTTAGGGATTTAACTGGAAATTGAGGTGTAATAATTCTAAAGATGTGAAATGGGGGGAATTGGTGAATCTTTGCATACTGCTTATGCGTTCCTTAAAATTTTATCTAAGATTGTCAAGTCAGAAGTATCATATAGAATGTTTGCTGGACATGGTAGTTCTAAAATTATAGACAAGGGGACATTCAAATAGGTGAAAGGGTAGGGAACCATGGGGCTTTAATATGTGCAAAGCAACATACGTATACTGCTTGGTACTTTGAATGTTTCTATGAGTAGCATGAACAATGAATTTGACCTTTAGGTAGAAATTGAATTGTTGATTAGGGTCTTAAAGAAGATCTTGTGAGGTTTAAGCAAGCAAATCCAGGGTAGTTATATGTTTCAAAGTTGCTGTGAATCTGATAGACTAAAGGAAACCTGATAACATAAAAGACATAAAATAAGACTCTTGACTTCTTGAATTTTCAGTAAAGCGGGAAACTGGTAAATCACCCTTAACCCATATAATTCTAAAGATTCTTTTCCTTTTGATTGCTAGGTAGGGGAAACTAAAAGTAATCATTTTGTGCTGATGGCTGATATTCGATGTCTGTTCATGTTAGCTTCTTTCACTGGCTCTACCTGCACTCTTACCCGGAGGTCAGTGTCCCTTCTATATCTTATATTAAATGGTCCACCTTATAGCTATGAGTCAATGAAGAAATCACTTGGTAATTAAGAAAGCATCCATATCTAAGACAAAATGAGAGTGTTATGGTTTTTCTTAATTTTTGCTTAGATAAGCCTTGACTGATATCTCTTCGTACATACAAGAAATAGTTCCCTGGATGGACTTGGATTTAATTTTAGTGGATTATAAATGAGTAGTCAGACTGAAAGCCAATAATTGGATATTTCAAGTTGGAAATCATCTTAGAGTTCACTATGGATCACTCTGTCTGTGTGTTGGAACTAGCTAAAATGCAACATCCAGGTGTTGCTTTGAGTACTGATATATCATATTTCAATATGGTTTGTTCCATATTTTCTACAGATTAAACGAGTCTCTTACTTCATCCACGCCTACTTCATTGGATCCTTTTTCCCATTTAAAGCATCAATCTATTTTGGTGTCATTAATTATCATCTTATCGTCATGGTTTACCTTTGGTTTTTCTGGAGGATCCAATTCCAAAGTGGTACCATGGTGCTAGGATAAGAGGCTTATTGCAATTAGACTATCGTATTATAATGTGGCTCTCTGAATCCCCCGTCCTTGCCTCCCTGGATTTAGAAGTGATAAAATCCATGTAGCACCTCCCAGAATTGAACTCTTCTGGTGAAGTATTACTTAGCCGTGCTAACTGAAGTCTTCTAACATTGCTCTCCTTATAAGGTAACTAAGCTAAATAGGGAACTCAATTATTTTGTTTGCTTAGAATGTTAAGGTTATTTTCTAAAACCTTCTAAAAAATTGAGGTGATAGAGGCAAAACAACTTAGAAGATTGACATAGAATAAAAAAATGGGAGAAGAGAGAGCTTGCCACTATGAATATAAAAATTTTCCTCTGGCTGTGTGTATTCTACACCTTTTAGCTTTTGTTATGTGTGCTTGATTGTCAATGATGAGTTATTACCTTCTTCGTTTTTCATTTTCAGGGTCCTTTTTTTTTGTTTGGTATCAATGTAAATGATTGTTGATAAGCTGGCTGGCATTTATCTTGATTCCTTTACCGTTTAGCTTGGGGTAATTATACTTTGTAATAATAATATTAATTTTTTTAATTTTTGACCGTAGTTGAAAAGTAGGCGGTATGAACTTTACCAACACGGTATGCTATCCTTTTAGTCTGAATTTTAAATTGGGTTGAAGTTCAACTTATGTCTTATGTTCTTTTTTCTGTTGGTTAAAAGAAAAGGGAAAAAGGAAAAGCCAGTTATGTTATTGATATTCTTTTTATGTTGTCCAGTTGGTAAAAGAGAATTCAGTTGAGAATAATATGGTCATTACATGTATGTTACAGGTTTTGGAAATCATTTAACCTGAAATGCCTGTATATATGGTGTTGCAACGTGGATATCCACCAACATCGACAGGTCCTAAGCCGAGCAAACTACTGCAAAAGAATAATGTAGTGATAACAACTTCAAGTTGTGATCTGTGTTTTCAGTTGCGAGGCTTGCGTGATGGTGTCTCAACTCTCTCAACTAAGTTTTGCAGACCCTTAGTCAATTGCTGGGTCGATTGGAATGGAATTGGGCAAGAGGGGAGTTTGCAAATTCCAACACTGGCACTTTCCAAGAGATGGTTTTGAGAACCAAACTCAGGTAAGTGATGGCTATTGGGTTGAACATTCCATTAGATTTGGGTTTCAGCGGTGTTCTAGCCTTTCCTCTTCTCAATACAATCTATTTGATCCATTTTTTACAAAAATAACAATACTTTACGAAGAGGCTATTTTTTACAAGTATAACATTCTCTTACAAATAAAATAAAATTCGATTGATACTTTTAAATAGAATTGATAATTCATATTATTGTATTGTGTAAAATATTATATTTATATCATATTTTATATTAAAATAATATATTACAATTTTAGAAAAACATAAAATTTAATTTTTTAATTTTTTTAAAAAATTTAAATTATATTATTTTTATATCTTTTTGTTGTATCATATTTTAAAATGACAAATTTAATTTTAAGTTTAGGATCCATTTGACCCATCTATTTATATCCAAATCAATCATTTTTACTGTTTAAAAATATTAAAAATTATTTTTATATTAATAATATTAATATGTTCTAAAATATTTGAATTTTAAATTTAGATAAAAAAATATTTATTACCGTAAAAATAATCCATTGTTGCCCAAAAAAAAAATCCAGATCAAGTCAAGTAAAACCTGACCCTTAAAATCCAACTCCAATGAAATTCGATTAGACATTAAACTATCATTTTATACCAAAAGGTTTATCTTGCAAAGTTTAGTTCGGTTTTTAGAACTTCTTTCTCACGTAACATTTATACACAACAATCTAATTTCCCTATCTTCTCAACTTATATTCTCACCAAAAAAACATATATTAAAACGAATCCAGAAAGGGAACCATCCGAACCTGAATTTTTACTGTAACATCAAACAATCTGCTCCTTAGAAATCAACTCTAGGCTTGATTTTGTAACAACCAAACTGTGATCCTTTTTTAAGGCTTTATGAAAGGTGCTTGGTCAAAAATTTGCACCCGGATCGTGTGTGAAGAATTATAAGTTGTCCATTTACACTGTAATTAACTAATTAAGTTTACCTTAGTAAATCAAATTTCATGAATCCATAAATTCTGAAGATTGGACAGTCCTCATAAGCTCCTTCAAATTTGCAAGCACATGTCGCGGTCCTAAGCTCTTGATGCCGATGAAATTCAAAAGTTGCTCTATATCCTGCAAACACAGGGAAGACTTTTGTGAATTCATTTCAAAATGAATATTTGAAAAAATATATATATAATTAAAATGTCATGCATCTCAACAAACATTTTTTTGTACAAAAAAAAAAAAAAGCTGTAGCCCAAAAATAGAGAAAGAACTTGTAGGTACTAAAATTTGAATCTTATATCTGTTAAATCTCGCTTATGATTGCATAAACAATTGATTTAACTCAAGAAACATTTTGCAAAAAGGAACATTGACTAACTCTTAAAAACATTAGTACAACAAATTAAGACGAGGATGAATGCTAGCTTGACCCATTGAGATTTGTCACGCACCCATACATTCATATGAATATGAAGTTGGTCACAAATATACATTTCTAACCCATTTGCAGTATGTTGGCCTTCTATGCTCAGATAAGAAAATTTAACATTAATATTTCAAGATTCCTTAACAGATAATTATAAGGTTAGTATGTGTTAGTCTCATTTGAGAAGTATCCACTCTTTCTCTACTTTTGTTCTTCCTTACAAACCCCTTTTAACCTAAAATGATATTTGGCCTTAACCATATTCAGTAAAATATAAATAGACCATGGAGACAAGCAACTTAATCTGGTCTACCAATGATTGACTGAACTCCCTTCTATATAAGTGTTCAGGTTTAATGCTTGCCATATTTGAAATTGATTAACAACATCATAAAAACTTCAATAGTTAGTTACCATAAAATGGCAATTTCTTTCATTAAAATGTTACAAATATCAGAACAGCTAGAAGATATACAATGGTAAAACAAGTAAACAAGCAGAATGTTACATAGTGGTTTACACTTGATACACTAATGTAACAATTACAAGTGGATTGGGAAACTATTTCCGATTAAGGAGTTGGGAATAGAATTATTTTATATGACAAACAAAGATTAAAATTTTAAAGAGAAGGGGACATAAGAGGAGAAAGAGAAGGGACCAAAATTGGAAACTCAAATAATTTGCATGTTTCCCAATTAGCCTTTTGATAATTTAGGAGACAGGAGATTTTGAGTGCTATTGGATGTAAGGTCTGACCATCATCACGGTTTTTCCTATTTAGTGAATAATTCTATATCAGACATTTAAGAATAAGGACTGAGCAAATTAAAATTCATTGATGTGCAAGAATTAGATTATTAGAACAAACAGAAACTTAGTAAAAGATAAACCACATAGAAAGTTAGAAGCAGTGTAAACTTATTACAATAATGTAAGTGGATTATAAGTGAGCATTTCTCCTTAAGGAATTTGCTACTAAGGCATTATAAACAAAAGAGAAGAAAAGAATAAACTTCTGGAAAGAATTTTCAAAGTAGGGAAACAAGGGACGAGGAAGAGAAAGGGCCAGAAACTGGAAAAACAAAAGTTTGGTCATTACCTTTCCCATTTAGATGTTTAGCTGAGTTATGGGGAATGGGATTTGAGTGCCAGACCTCTTTTAGACGTAAGGTGTGGCTATTATCACATTTTTCAAATCTGTTGATAATCCTTCATCTCATCTCATAGTTAAAAATAAGGATTTCATGTTACACTCTGATATGGCTGGTGACATTTATAGATTGTCTTAAGAGCCTATTCCATGAAACTGGATGAAATTAAATACAAAATCTACGGACTTTTCAACCATGATGATGAATCTTATTAGCCACCGCCAACAACATAATATGACTTGTAAAGGCCGAAAACAAACAAGCACTCTTTTTCAAAGCTGTGGATGAACAGCATCTTATAGTAACTGTAAAGGACAAGCAAACTTTGAAGAGGTTTGAATCCAATAACATACATAAAAAAATGCAAAAAGGAGAATAATTCACCAAAAAAATGATAGCATTTGAAAACTCACCTTGTTCAACAAGAATACTGCATATGCTGCTTTTGTTGTGTCTTGACCTTCTAAAAACAATGGAAATTCTGCAGGCTTTACATTTGCAGAAAGTGATGTATTCCATGACAAATCAGAAGATGTAGGCTCTACTGAAGGCGCATGGTTGTTAATGTATGAGTAAGAACCACCCAAGTGCAGAGGATAACGTAAGGGAACTTGTAAATAGGATGCAATTAGTGAAACAGCCTGTAAATGAAGAATTAGCGAGAAACAAGAAAGAATAATTAGGTATAATTAAAATTATTGCCTCAGCAAGAGAAACAAGCTATCAAGACTGTGCCCAAGATACTATATTTCCATTTAAGCAATATAAAATAACAGCATTATCCTTGAGCAACAAGGGATTGTAGGTGGTATATACAAAACTTGATGCCTATAGCTTGATATTATCAGAAAACAAATTCAGTAATAAAGGATAACTTTATATTAACCAAAGGAATAGAACTCACATGTGCAACATATCCTAAGGCAGTTGCAGATCTCTGAACCTCCTTTTTGCCAGTGAAAAAACTCATCTTTGTAAAAGGAAGCATGGGGAGATTCAGACCTAAAATTATCAAGGATCCTTGGTTAATGGGCTTAGATACAGAAGAATTCCCTGGTGAAGACAACAACAAAAGGAACTTGGCATCAGCATCAACAAAAGGAACTTAGATACAGAATATGCAATTAAATATAATGTAAGTACAAGATATCCAAAACCCGAAACTATTAGCACGTTACCTAGTGTACCACTGCTTGGATAGGATTTAACAAAGTCGATCTATTACTTTTTTTTCCCAGACTTAGGTGCTTTTACCAAGTTAAGGGAACTGGATATGAGCTATAATGATCTGAATGAATTTGTGACCTGTAAAGGTATGGATATAAGTAAATTTTCTATTTTTATTTGTGGGTTTTATAATGATGTAGATGTTTTAATGATCAACAAATTTAGCATATTAAAATTTAATACTCAATTTTTTAAAGGAAGAAATTAATTATTTATTATATGTTTTTTACTACAATATTACAATTCTCTAATTATAATAAAGAATTACATAAAAATTCACCATGTGACCTTCACATAAAATTTTGCTAGACCTCACGTAATTTTGAATTGTGATTACTTAATTGTATTACAATGATTTTAAGTGAAATGCTCTCATTAAACCCAATTTTTTAAAGGAAGAAATACATTATAATTTGATTACTAATAAGAAATTATATATATTTGCATTAGATAAGTGCATTCTTTAAGAAGTGTTGCCGCTGCATACCAAATATTTCCTTTTTTATTTGTATTAGCTTGTTGTGTCTTAGAGTTGGACTTGTTTGCCTTTTCATGTTACAGTTTTGTTTGATTTTCCCCTTTTTGATTGTTTCGTATATTAAAATTTATATTAAAAATTGTTAACATTTCAATATTCTTCTCTATTAAAAATTCATCTTGCATAAATCTTGGAAATACAATCTTATCAATTAAAATAAAAATTTACTATTATTTATTTTTTCTATTTACAGAATATAAGAGATTGAAAAAGATAAAAGTTCTTCGTCTAAATGGGGTTTTCACCAATGGAAGCATTCCATTATTGCTAAAATTAGTAAAGGCATTCCCATCGGTTAAGACCTTCTATCTACAAAGGAATTACTTAAACAAGACTATGGCTACTCAAGATCAAGTTAAGTCATTAATTTATTCCAAAAGGACTAAAACTTAGTAGATGTTTGTTGATTAACATCTAATAATACCTCCTATGCTATGATTACTTAGAATTGCATGTGTGGAGCAATGTGGAAGAAATATTTCTAGACGGTTCTTATCTCAACAACAACATTTTGCAAAGCATTGGAGTATTCACTTCTTTTAAAACTTTGTCTTTACGTAACTGTGGACTTATGGGTTCCTTACCTAATCAAGGTAAATTAAAGACTCTATAATTTCTCCAATATAACTCATGGAATACATCTATTTCCAATAATCCTTTATTCTATTTCTTTCATCTAATATCTTTTATATATATTCTGTTTTGAAAATCAAAATTTAATTAAAATTTCTTCCATGAATTTATAAAATTTTCAGGTTGGTGTGATCTAAGGAACCTTAAGAGTTTGGATATCAGTTGGAATGCACTTGAGGGGATACTTCCTTATTGTTTGGGTAACTTGACATCTTTTCTTGAGTTAGATATCTCCGACAATCAATTTATTGGAAATTTGACTCCTTTAGCAAATCTTTCATCACTTAGATTTGTCTCCATTTTAAGAAATCATTTGCAAATTTCAATGCCGTTCTTGTCACTTGCAAACCTTCCAAATCTCAAGTTTCTTTTGGCTGATGAAAACAAGATAGTAATGGAACATAATTCCTTTCATACTTCAATTCCGAAGTTCCAACTAAACATCATCAGTTTGTCAGAATGTATAACAGACAAAGGACTTAGTCTACAACCTCCTAAGTTCCTTTATTACCAATATGACTTGAGATATGTTGATCTTTCCCATAACAATTTCAGTGGAACAGTCCCGTTGTGGTTGTTGGAAAATAACACAAAATTAGAAGAACTCTTCTTGTTGGGCAATTCTTTCATCGGTCCTCTCTTGTTACCACAACTTCCTAATCTTAATATGTCTGTAATTGACATATCTAATAACAAATTACAAGGTCAAATTCCAACAAATATATGTTCAACTTTTCCAAACTTGGAATGGTTATTCATATCTAAGAATGCCTTTAAAGGTAATATCCCTCCTTGTTTAAGTGGCATGAACATTTTATTAATTTTAGACCTATCGGGCAATCATTTGTCTGGAAGAGTACCAGAAGAGTTGATCAAGAGAAGCTCATTAGATATTCTTAGGCTATCAAATAACAACCTAAGTGGAAAAATTGTTCCTATGATGTTCAACACAAGCAAGTTGTCAAATTTGTATTTGGATGACAATAATTTTGCTGGAGAGATTCCTGATATTGATGTCTCTGCTATTGATTTTTCACATTCATCACTAGAGGATATTGATTTCAGTAATAACAGTTTTAATGGAAAGCTCCCAAGATGGATAGGGAATTTATCGCATTTGAAGAGATTGGCATTGTCCAACAACCATTTCGAAGGTTCTATTCCAATGGAATTGTGCAACTTGTATGAACTTGAATTTTTGGAGCTTTCTGAAAACAATTTATCTGGCTCTATTCCTTCTTGTTTCAATCCACCATATTTGAGACATGTCCACGTGTAGAGAAACAAACTAAGTGGTCCATTGACACTTGCTTTTAATAGCTCTTCATTAGTGACATTAGATCTTAGAGGGAATAATTTGACCAGTAATATTCCAAAATGGATTGGCACATTTTTTGCTTTAAGCGTCCTTCTTTTGAAAGATAATCATCTAGACGGTGGAATTCTAGTTCAATTGTGCAAGTTGTATTCATTGAGCATCATAGATCTTTCTGAAAATATGTTTTCCGGTCCTATACCTTCTTGTTTGGGTAATTTAACTCTGGCAAAGAAGAAGGAGAAGTCTTCCATACATGTTTCTTGGTATATACCAAATTCAAGAAAGGGTCTACCAATATACGCTCCAATTTATTTATATCATTATCCTAATAGCTACATGGAAGAAATGATAAAGTTTACAACAAAGAACGTGTCCTATACATACAGTGGTGACATTCTTGAGTACA
Organism: Durio zibethinus; assembly: GCF_047325235.1. Classification (NCBI taxonomy): domain Eukaryota; kingdom Viridiplantae; phylum Streptophyta; class Magnoliopsida; order Malvales; family Malvaceae; genus Durio; species Durio zibethinus. The sequence continues at coordinate 16,133,666 of NC_143188.1, read as the reverse complement.
TGTCTGGGATTGATTTATCTTGTAACAGGTTAACTGGGAAAATCCCACTCGAACTAGGAAACTTGAGTGAAATCCTTTCGTTAAACTTATCTCACAATAACTTGGTCGGAGTTATACCTTCATCATTTTCACAACTTAAGCAAATTGAGAGTTTGGACCTTTCTTACAACAACTTGAGTGGTAGAGTCCCTATACAGTTGGTTGAGTTGAACTTCCTGGAGGTTTTCAACGTGGCACACAATAACTTGTCAGGTAGTACTCCAGAACGAAAAGCTCAGTTTAGGACCTTTGATGAAAGCAGCTACGAGGGAAACCCTCTTCTCTGTGGGCCTCCATTGCAAAATAACTATTCTAAAACTGAGTCACCACCAACAGTATCGACTGCAACAGACAATGAAGGAGAAGGTAGTTTCATGGCCACATATGTTTTTTGTGTGAGCTTTCTGGTTTCATATGTAATTGTTTTATTGGGAATTTTTGTTGTTCTATACATAAATCCATATTGGCGACAAGCATGGTTTTCTTTCATTGAGAGTTGCATCACTACCTGTTGCTACTCAATTGTGGGCAATTTTCTTGAGTTTTACATCTTCAAAAGATGTGCTTAGGTGTCATGGGAGCTCTTATGATTTGCCTTTTGTTTGAATGTGGTGAAGACTTGCATAAAGTTGATTTTTGTTGTCAGAAGAAGTTTGGTGATTTGATCTTTTAAATGAGGGATTTCTTTTAGCTGACTGTTCTATTAAGATAGTTGTGGGAAGAGTTGTGGATTTGGTTACTCAGATTGCTTAGAAAGAGTACTTTAATGATTTTGCACTTTCAACAGAGCTTTTTGTCTCTGTCAAAACTCTGTTTTTGGTATTTGTTTTATTTTGAAGGAAGCCTGTGGCTTTGTGTCTTGTTGATTTTATTTTGTATACAAATATTTGGTTCTCTATTCTCCATCATCTACAACTTATTATTAATATCTTTTCCAAGTTATTATTCAAATAGGCAAATTTTTCCTCCTAAGTTTTTACTTTCTTTTGAGCTTCTAGTAAATGATTTCTGGCATAAATTGTAGCGAAGGCAAAGATTGCTGGCTATGGCCTACCAAGAACATTTCTAAAGTTGTATTGGTTGGATTCATTTGTTTTAACTAGATTTTATATCAATCGTAAAAAGCTTTTTCAATTTTTTTTTATGCTTAAAAAATTAGATTTTAAACAAAAACAATACTAATTGTATTAGTAAGAATTTGAATTTTAAATGAAATACATCACAATAAGTCAATAATTAAGAATATACAAAATTTTTAAAAGAAATTTTATTAATATGAAATAGTTAATAATGTGTTTTTTTTATTTATTTATCAATTTCTCATTTCTTGCTCTTTTATAGAGGTTTTATTTTTATTTAAAATTACTTAATATTTGTTGTCTTTCGAAAATTAGTATTAGTTTATAAAATGGGGCCAAATAAACATTGATCGTTGAAAATATTATTTTGATGGCAAAATGCAAATATTTTCTTTTATAAGGTTACAAATTATTTCAAAATAAAAAATCAGGTATATATATCTCATACACATGCAAATACCATCAACTAAATAAATTACATGCAGAATCTTTTAAAGGAACGATGAATATAGGGTATTAGCCAATGAGATCATGACTTAGTAGTTATGTTATATAGGGTGTTAGTTAATGAGATCATGACTAACACCCTCATCCTCTTTCACCGCAAAGAACTTATGTGTAAATTTGATCACATATAAACCAATAAATAATCATAAAATAAGTACACCAGGTCTACAAATAATTAATAATTGGTATACAAAGATTACAAAAAATTAAACACATTTTATTATTTCTAATAAAATTGATTATATTATTTTTTTAAATATTTATTTTTAAATCATTGATTAATGGAGAATGAGAAAAGATTAAAATTAATCTATACCTTACAACTAAGGATCCAGAACATCAACTTCACATTTGTAAATTGAATTACTTAATTTCATTTAATGACACTTGTCCTAAAAAATTATATAAGGTTTGCATCTATGAAGTATCGATTGGAGACTACGGCTATAGTCAGGGGCGTAGATATGACTATATATATATATATATATATTCATAGAACCTTTTGGTTTTTTTTTCCACATTGATCCAACTAAATTTAAATAAAAATATAAAAAATAAAAAATAAAAACTATATATATTCATAGAAATTTTTGGTTTTTTTTTTCTACATTGATTCCACTAAATTTAAATAATAATAAAAATTTAAAAAAATTTCTCTATTTTATAAAACAAAATACAAGTGAATGACTAAAAAAAAAAGTCAAATTTATTATACTATAATAGTTGTCCAATTATGTACATGGATACACTCAAACAATTATATATAGAGGTTAGCAATTATAAAATAATGTTATTCAATTTTTTTTCTAATAAAGGGGGAAGATATATTTAAATTTATAGTTTATATTTTAGATTTGGGGAAAGGAGATTAGGTTGGGTTAAATTAATGCTAGAGGGGTTTATCATTTATAATTTTTTTAAAAATATAGTCTATGTATATATTGTTGAATTATATAAAAAGTGCTAATAATCTTGTAGTTATTTGGTAGTTAATAGAGCATTAAACTCCTAATTTTTATGATCATAATTTTATTCTTGACATATTCAAATATCAAAAAATTAAGAGTTTAAATTTATATTAGAATGATCACTGATAAGTGTTATACACTTACCAACACCAAATCAATAATGATTTTAAATCTTAACACTAATTAACTTATTTAAAAATAATTAATTAAAAAAAATTCCCAATGAAGATTTGATTCCATTCTATTTTGTTCTTTGCTATGCCTGTAACTTCTAACAAAAAATGATAAATATTTATGGAAGAGATATCAGAGCCAATAGAAATTAAAGATGTGGTTAAATGAATAGAAGTTTTCAATCTATTTTTTATTAAAAAATTACAGCCTAATCTAAAAGAGGTAATTTTTAATCAAAATTAATGAGAAATTTGAGAAAATGAGAAAAGAGAGAAGAGAAACTTGCTAGAGCTTCTTCATTTTCTCATTAGAGCCCTAATTCATTTTTTTTTTCAATTAATTGTTAGTTATTACTTGTTAAATATGTTAATTAAGGAGAAAGGTTATTATGGATGAGTTTGGTTTCACTTTCATATATAAACAGGTTAATTAAGGAGTAAAGGTTATTAAGGATTAATTTGGTTTCGCTCTCATGTATAGAAGTGTGATATTAGTTTCAATCTTTTAAAAAATTATAATGTGGTATTTTATTATTGATTTTTAAAAATTTACTTTTAGGATCGTTATGATGTTAGTGAAACCCAAAAAAATATACAGTATAAATTTTTTACATATAATTAAATATTATATGACTTCTTAAAAAAAAAAAATTAGCTATGGCATAATTTATGTGGGAAAATGTCTTTGATTTAAGAAGGGATTTCTTTTCGAGCCATTGCTAAGAAAAATGGACATTTCGTGAGGAATTGAGAGTGTCACCTAATGCATCCTTCATGGCAAATAAAGAAAACAACCAATACTTTTTTTTTTCTTCTTTTCCTTTTTTCTATTTTTTCACAAATTTTGGATTGCCATTTTTGTTTAATTTGGGCTTAGAAAGCCCCAAAATAATTTGGATTGCCTTTCTTTTTCTTTTTCCTATTTTGCTCTCTTTTCATTTTTGTTTTTTTGTAAAAATTTGTTTTCTGATGAGCTTGTATCATTAAAAATAAACTTATATTTGTTAAAGGAAATAAATTTTTTCGTAAAAAAAATTACCTTTAGTATTTCCATTTTGATTTATTAGAATTTGAAACATCCAAATATGTGGGTGAAAAGAATAATGTATTGAAAAAAAGTTGTGTTTCAAAAAATATAAATGTAAAAAAGTGTATGTAGGTAGATTTTTTTAAAAGTGGATATATGCATGTATCTTTTAATTTTAAATTTTTTATAATATTTTATTTTATTTTTTTTTTATCAATTTTCCCAACTAAACTTGTGTCATTTGAATCATAACATGAATTTTAACAAAAAATTTTATATTAACACTGGACTTTTAACATAGTGAAAAAAATGTTTTGAACAAAAAATTGTGTTATGAAAAAAACAATATGTAAAAAAAGATGAGTAATTTTTTAAAAGTGAAAACATATTTGTATCTTTTATTTAAATTTTTTATAATAATTTTTTTTCCCAATTCACCCAACTAATTGCTATATATTTGCTTGTCTACTATTATGACTAATGAAATTACACATAACTTGCTTTTAAAAAAGTACACATATAACATTCACATAAAATTCTTGAATTTTTTTAAGTGTATGCTAGAAAAATAGGGTTATATGTTTATAAAAAAGAAAATAAGGTTAAATGTATATGATGTTAGATAAATACAAAAAATCACCAAAAGAAAGTTAAGAATTAAGATGATGATCAATGATTATCAACTAATAATTGATAAAATTAATAGAAGGGATTTTTTACTTGGCACTATAGGAATACTTCTTTTATAAGTAAAAACCAAACTTAATGGATGCATGAATTGTTTTTATTTTTCATACCGGTGCCATTAGAAAAAAAAATTATAATACTTCTTTTTCTTTTTTTTAACTTAAAACTTGTAATATAAAACCTTTACCATTAAATTTTGTAAAAATACATAAATTTATTTATTTATCTACAAAGAATATAATTTAAACATATTTTATTCTTTTAAGATAATTAAAAATATTTTTAAAAATTTACTTGGATTTATTTTTTAAGTAATTTTAAAAATATATTCTTTCATATTATTTGATAATTTTGAAATGTTTTTTACAGAAGTTTTATTTTAATTTTTAATAAAAATAATGTGACAGTGAAAGAATAGGATTAAAATATTTTATGTAATATTTAAATTTTAAAATATTTTAATAAAATATTTAAAATTATAATTTTATTAATTAATATGATACGTTTTTTTGTCAACTGTCTTTATTTAAAATTTACAAAATTAGAAGTAAATATAGATTAATTAATAAATATATAATTTAAAATTATATAAAAAAAAAATTTAATTCGAATATTACCTTCTAATATTTAAATTAAAAACGCCGACAATACCAAACGCAACCGGCAAAATTTCTTCCCTCCGCCACCGCCCCCACCGTTTTCTCTCGGCTCAGTATCGAGCTCCAAATAAACGCATTCCTCAACCAAAATTTTACCCCCCAAAAAAAACTCTTCTCTCTTTCGCTCGTCTCCTCAAACGTCTCTATTTTCCTTTATTCTGCTCTATTTTGAACAAAAAAAGACTTTTCTTTACTTATTTTTCTAATATCTCTCACTATCTCTCTCGATGCCCTAGCCACCTTCCCTCACCGGAACTCCACGGGGCGCGTCGTACCGCCGGCGATATCTGTGGCACTAAACTTCCCGTTTGGTTTGTCTTTTTTCTATTGGATTCTGGAATTATCTTTGAATTTGGATTTGATTACGCAAAAAAATCGAAAATGACGGCGTCGAGGATTTGTTAGGGTTTTAATCTTGATGGCTGGGACTCGTAAAAGGGGAGGGAATAAATCAAAAGTTAAGAATTTAAGTTTAGGAGATCTTGTTCTTGCCAGTCAAGGGTTTCCCTGCTTGGCCTGCCAAGGTCTCTTCCTTTTTCTCTTCCCTTTTATTTTATTATTATTGTTACTTTCTTTCATCCTGAGTTATGGGTACTTTATATTTTGATGATTGAATTTTTAATTTCTTATATGCTTATTTGAATAAATCCATGATGAGTTTGGGATTTTTTTTTTTTTAAAGTTTTGCATGATGTTGTTAAGTTTATTTTATGCTTACATTGTCATACTTTGTGTTTTATTTGTTGCTTTTATACTCAATTTGTTTCCTTTAGTAAATTTTGTTTTATTTTGTGAAAGGCCTATTTTTGGAGTTCAAAGTTTTGCCATGCTTATGTTAGCTTATTGTGTTTTTAGTGTTTCAGGTTTGGTACTTTGCCTGTTTATCAATTGGGTTACTTAATGCAACTATGCAAGTTCTTTTTTTTTTTTGGACTGAAAACAAGTCGGACAAATGTGTGTGTTTTTTTTTTGGCTGCATGCTAGATTTTTTATCCTAGAAAGTGTCATCAGAAATTTAGTGAGGAATTTTCAATTTATTTTTTTGTTTTTATTATTTTGTTACTTAGAACTCAGTTGGTTTGTTGTGATTTTGGTTTATGGTTGGTTTTTGAGGTAGATTCTATGGGCTATAAATTTCAGATTAGCCGGCCTGAAGATTGGGAGCAAGAACCTGACCATAGGAAATATTTTGTCCAATTCTTTGGAACACAAGAAATTAAGTATTTTTGTGTTCAATTTGTACATGTTTGGTGAATGACGGAGATGGCAACATGATGAATAAAGATATGTGATGTCTCTGTTTTAGGGTTTGCATCTGTTTTCAGGTAGGAGAGAAACCACATTTCCCATAAGATGGAACATGAGGTAAATACATGAAAGGTGTTACTGCATAATTTCTTTAAAAAAATATTAATTTTTTTGTATTCCAAATAACTTGTTATCTATGTCAATCCAAGCAGACAAACCTTGACGTACACTTTTTCATTTCCTGTCAATGTTGTTCACATAGGGTGCTTGCTGACTAGAGGATACATTGAAACTGACTTGATTTATTCTATCTCTGTGCTGTCTGTATACATCATTGCTTTTCTTTCCATCCAGCTCCTGTGATCAAGAAATTGTAGGATGCACATTGTAATATCAACAAGGGGAAAATTGTAATAGGTAGGGCTCTATGCTGAGTCCTCTATGTGTTACAGTACTGAACCCTAGGCAGCTCTGTCATTTAGCTTTAGGTTGCATGATATAAACTCACGGAAGCTCACCATTTTAATGTTCAGGGAGTACTCTTTCGCAGATGTGATAGTCATGCAGATTATCTGGGAATTTTATGTCTTATAGTTTTTTTCATATGATAATTTGAGAAATGGTGAGATGTCCTTTAGGTAACCGACCTTTTCAATCTAGGATGCAGAAAATCAAATATTGATACAATGACAAATGGTGCAATATTTTTCTACTTCTACAGGTTCTTGATATAGAATGTGCATCTTATGTTGCCTTAATTAATCTTTTTTAATGTAATTTTAACATTTGAGTTATTATTTCTTTTGGAGTAGTTAGAGATATCTTTCCTCCATTTTGTGGTTGTTGTTGGCTAACAATGCTTAGGCTCTTAATACATGTGTATTTGTGGGTTGTAGTGAATGTTGAAGTCATATTGTTCAACAAAGCAATGTGTTTAGCCTAATTAGTAGGCATGATCCTTTCTTTACCACTAAATCGTAACTGTGCTGAATTTGAAATTTGGTGTAGCTTTTTTGGTGTTTGAATTGAATGGCATTGCAAATTTACTTTTTTTTTTTTTTATTGTTGGTGTTAAATGGATTTGTGATTTAGTTATTTTTGTATTCTATGTTAGATTTATTCTCACATTTACATTAACATAGAACTTAGAATTATTTTTTAAAATTTATTGTTGATAATGACCAATCTTGATGGAGGATTTATTCGTAGTATATGGCTGTAACACATTTAGGGTGCAATAATGGATCTTTATTTTGTACAATGGAACTTTTATGTTTGTATAATGGATCTTCTTGAATGTTGATTGGACAGTTTTTGCAGCTACAAGTATCTTTAAAAGAAATAAAGTTCAAATGAATCTTGTATATATTTGGAAATAAAAGGTTTTTCAGTTTTACTATCATGTCAATGTTTGCATGAATAAATTACTTAAGTTGTGTCTCAGTAGCCTCCCAAATTCTAACCATGAATTAGAGGAGCATTTCTGGTTCTGGTTATATTCTATATGTTATAGTTGAGCGGATTGAGATTTTAGCTGAAGTTTGTTAAGAGTCAACATGTGGTGGTTTAGATATGGTATGCTCGGAAGCCTTGAGTACTGGTATTTTAAATGCCCTGAAAATGAGTACAGGTGGAGTTTTCCTTAGAAACATTTGCATAAGTCATTTATTTATGTGGAACCATTGAAGTGGTTTTGGGAATATTTTGTTTTCTGGAAACTTTCATCTGTTCAGAGCTTCTTTTGGGATTTTTTTCTTCTAAATTCTTAGACATTTTGTTCTATCCATATTTGCATATTTATAATCATGGTTAAGCTGTGATGCTTAATCCTTAAACCTTGGATGTAAAACTTTATTCCCTTTTGGATCATAATGACTGGACGATGATGCTTCTGCTCCTGAATTATGTAGAAGACATTTTAGTTTGTTGAAAATAGAATCTGTTCTTCCTGTCTTTTGTTTATTTTTTAATAGTTGGTTATATATTTTCTCATATTCCTTTAGGGCATCATGTTCATGCACATGTGAGCAAGTTGATAAATTTAAACATCTGCATCTTTTTTTTTCCCTTAAAGATAGTGTTTATGTAATCAGATTTTCATATTTTTGAAGTTTTTGACTCTGCATTTTTAGTGTAAAAAGGAGCAATGCTTTTCATCCGAGCGAAGAGATGCATGCATGGATCGTTATTTTTTCTTACGCTACTCTTTGAACTTCAATTCACTTGTGTTCTAGTTGTTTTTTTCCCCCCATGTTTTTCTTCTTTTAAAGAGCTTTTGTTGCACCTGGCAATATTCAAGCGTTTACCTTTGAGACAGAGTAAATTGTTGGGTTAAGTATCAAGTTGTTAAAACCAAGTACTTTGTCCAAGCTGTGAAGGAAATCTGTGTGGCATTTGATGAATTACGTAAAGAGAAGTCCATTGGTTTGAGAGATGAAACTGATAGATCAACACCTGGCTGTGAGACTTCATCTGTTGATGGGGTTGAGGATGACGGTGCAAGATGCAAAAATGCATTTGAGAAATCCAAAGATGTTGAACAGCTATGGAAAAAAAAAAAAAAGAAATGAAATGAAGTATGGTTCTCAGGGCATTTGAACTTATGGAAAAGTTAGTGGGAGTGCCAACAAAAACAAGATCCAAGGTAACTATACAATTGGCTGATTTAATGTCTTCTTCGTATGTTGTGGCTCTCTAATTAAATAATGTAATAATTTGTTAATAGGGAAAATAATTATTGAAAATAAACATCCTAATCATGTTATTTACAAGGGATGTGTAGCTGTGGAGAATTTTATTATAACTGCAACAACAGTTGGCTTCCTTAATTTTGCCAAGAATATATTGTCTGAAAATAAGAAATAGATGTGTCCATGAACTAACAGGAGCCAAGCATGGTTAAAACCTTGAAATCTTTAAATTGGTTTAATATTTTAATATTTTAAAATATATTCTAAATAAAATTAAACTTTTTTTTTATTTTATATTAACACAATCGACTTGAGTTGGATTTTTTTGGTTTCATATGTGGTTGTGTTAATAGAAAATTTTTTTCTTTTTTGTTCTTTACAACCATATTGGCGACAATAATCATGGTTTTCTTTAATTGAGGGTTGCATTTTTACCTTTCATTACTCAATTGTGCTTTAAGGTACAGTGAAGATTTTTCTTTCGCATGAATGTGGTGAAGATTTGGATGAAGTTGATTTTTGTTGCCCCAGAGAAAATAAGTTTGTTGATCTTTTAAATGAGAAAATTTTGTTTAGTTGACTGTTTAGTTAATATGGTTAAGGAACAAGTTGTGGATTTGACTACTCAGATTGTATAGAGAGTACTTTGTTGATTTTTTATTTTCAACAAAGCTCTTTGTTTTCCGTCAGAACTCTATTTTTGATTATTGTATTTGCTCTGTTTAGAAGGAAGCCTTGTGTTTTTTTTTTCTTTTATTTTATATTTGTATACAAATATTAAAGTCTTTATTCTTCATCTTTGTCCAAGTTTGGTGTCATTATCTTTTCCAATTTATTATTCGAATTAGCTATTTTTTTCGTTGTTAGTTTTGAGTTTAATTTTGAGCTTTTGATGAATGATTTCGGGCGTAGATTTGTAGTGTATCAGTAAGTAAAAAAGGCAACGATTGCTGGTAGTTACCCCAAATGATTATCTTTAATATGTTTTTGGATTTTTATTTTTCGATTTGAAATTTAATTCAAATTTAATAAAAATATTTAATATTTGAAATTAAATTGAATTGAAGAAAATAAATTGGTCCGAATTGAATATTACATTTTTAAATTGATTTTTAATTTTTTAATTTTTTTTCCTGTCATACTAGTTAGCTTTTCTATACTCTGTTACGAAGAATGATGATGAAATCCTTGTTACTATCAGGAAAAGAGTTCTGACATTAGTAAAATATCCAGAATTGACTCTCTAATGTATAAAAATGGATTACATTTAAGAAAAGCAGATGCATCACCATAAGTAGTAATTAATCAAATTGCGAGAGAAAATTATCTTTTGGCAAGTTCTGTAAAAGTTGTCTTTCTCATATTGTTGGTAAATTGTACTATTTTTCGAATTGACATTTGAATGAAATAATCATTAATATTACATTCTCCCGAACATGATCGAAACGTTATAGAAAAAGTTTATGACGATACGAGTAATATTTTTTTTAGTGTGTAAAATCAAGTAGAGAATAACTTTTTTTTTTAAGAATTATGAGATATAAAATTTAGTTTGTTATTGTTGTTTATTTTACTCAGCTTAATCACATATTTTCATGAGATAAAATATATTTAATTTTATCATTTATATTAATGGAATATAAAATTTTTAAATAAAAATTTAAAAAATCATAAATTAAATTTTATCTATTTTTCATATAACAAAATACAAATAGATGACTAAAAAATTTCAAGCATATTAAACTATAATAATTGTCTAATTATATAAATGGAAAGTAAAAAACAACTATATCTAAAGATGCAATTAAAAAGTAATATTATTCAATTTTTTTAAAAAATAATGGGATAAGTTATATTTTATTTTTTTATTTATATTTTAGATTTGAAGGAAAAAATATTTGATTGGGTTAAATTAATATTCAGGTGTTTATCTCTTATATTCTTTTTATATTCTTTAAAATAAAAATAATCTATTTATATACTATTGAATTATATAAAAAATGTCAATAAATTTGTTGGTAGAGCAATGGAATCTTAATTTCTAATTCAATCATTGACACTTTCACATACAAAAAAAAAAAAATTTAATTATATTCCGATGATACTAAAAAATGAGTTTTTAGGCATCAACTAGAACATGCCACACATAATTATTTAGAAGTATGAATATTATACACTTACCAATATCAAATCAATTCTCATTTGAAATCTTAATACTAGTTAACTTATTTAAAAATAATTAATTAAATAAAATTTTAAAAAATTAGGAAAACTTAAATCGTGTTCTCACATTTTTATCTAAAAAAATTGGATATGGCTAGCATCTTAAAATTTTATGTTCGGGCAAATCGTCAATGTAATTTTTTATTTATTATTAAAATATTAAAAAGATTTTAATATTAATAATTTAATTTTTTTAAATATATTTTAAATTATATTAACAAATATTATTTAATTAAAACATAATAAGCAATCAACCTTGATAGAAACTTTAAAAATTTTATTCAATATTCGATTAAGTGGAGACCAACAAATAGTTTGATGCACAGACAAATCTAATAACAAGATATCATAGAATCATTTATGTTATTTGATCGGACAAAGTTTTTACGGTGGCAAATAATAAAAACAAAGTATTTCATTGCAATCGAATATGTTGCTCAAAAAATTAAAAAGAAAAAAAAAAAAGACCATTCATTTACTCCAATGATCAAGATTTGTAGGACAAGAGAAAAGCAAATGCATCAACATCTATCATTTATAATTAATTAAATTGCAAATTGAAGGAAACTTTGGCAAGTGAAGTCAAGGTCTTCTATTTCTCTATCTTTCTCAATCTCAGTAGTTGTAAATTCTACTATATAATGACAATTTTATATTTTTAGTAATAAAAATGCATTTTGTTAGAATATATTCTTCAAAATGACACTTGAAAATATTAGTCATTAACATCATACTCCCTTATTTTTCTATAACGTGGTGAAAACGTTATAGGAAAATTATGCAATAAGACAATTAGTATTTTGCTTAGCGTGTAAAACCAAACATAAGATTTTATTTTCTGTAAAACTAAAACTTTCTTCATGCTATATACTCAATGCAGTTGCGTTATTAGAAATTTTTAAATATCTGAATATCTGAATTTAAAACAAAATGAAATAAGAAAAAAATTGATCCCAATCAAATATTATATTTTTGAATCGATTTTTTATTTTTTTAATTTTTATCTTATTCTACAGGTTTGCTTTTTTATATTCTTTTATGAGGAATAATGAAGAAATCCTCATGGCCATGCTGAAATGGTTCCTATATGGCTATCAGGAGAAGGGTTTTGGCATTGGCAAAATATCAAAAATTGAATCTCAAAGGTATAAAGACGAACTAAAATTGAGAAAAGTAAATGCATCAACATCAGTGGTAATTAATTAAATTGTAAATTGAAGGAAATTAACTTTGGCAAGTCCTCTCAATATCATATTTCTCTCATCATTGATAAATTTTACTATTTTTCAAATTGACATTTGAATGAATTAGTCATTAACATCAATCTCTCTCGAACGTAGCTAAAACGTTATAGAAAAAATTTGCAATAAAACAAGTAATATTTTCTTTAGCCTGTAAAAGCAAGCAGAGAAGAACTTATTTTCCACAAAACCAGAACTTATTTTCCACAAAACTAAAACCTTTGTTCACGCTATGAACTAGACAATAGAAACTCATTGTCAAGCAAATTTGAGTTAATTTTTCCAATTATTTTCTATCAGGGCCATCCAACATCATTAAATGCATGACCTAAATTGCCAGTGATGTTTTGACCCCAAACCCAATTTCGGTGCGAAGAGGAGCTAGCTCATATTGGGTTTTTACTAATTGGCTTCCATTTTACTATTTTATTTTTTAAAATTTTATGCCATTTAATTTCTAATTACCAACATGAATTAAATTTATTATTTTTAAAACATAAAATAATGCATTGAATAAAAATAAAAAATAACAAAAATAATAAATTGAATAGGTGAAAATTTATTTTATTTTAATTTTTATAAAATTCAATATTTTATATATATTGTTTTGGATTTATTATTATTCTTATTCTTTTAAAAGTTTATATTTTAGAATTAGTATTTTGTTTTATTATTGCCTTTATTATGTTTTATAAGTATTATTAAAATTAATTACCATATTATTCAATTTAAAATTATTTTTCATAAATAACTTTTTTAAAAAATGTACCATGCAGCATGGGGGCATCATTCTAGTGATATATTAAAGTATAAATTTGTTTCCTTAATTAATAGCTCATATAATTTTTTACAATTAAAACTATGTAATTTAGCACTATGTTATTGATAGACAAATCTAAACATTTGGTATTCATAGTTTAAGAATCTGTGTATACATATACCTATATGTATTTCATTTAATTAACGTGAATATGAAGGCAAAGTCAATGTCAAGATCCCCCCAAACAATAAAATATTTGGTATTATATAATCTCGTAGACTTAAAAATAGTTATGGACCGGAACTCACAATAAAAGTTTTTTTTTTCTTTCCACGGAGAATAAAATGTAGCAGAAAGCCACATGGAAAGTGTGGAAAGAATTTTTTATCCCACACTCCATGATTTTATTACTCACACTTTGGATTAAAGTATTAATTACAAAATAACAAAATGAAAACCCAATAGCAGTTGGAGCCGCCAATTTGTCCGTTTTGATTATATTTATTACTCTCTCTGTCTCTTTTTTTTTTTATTTTTTTATAATGTCCTAAAATTATATATTTTCTTTTTAAACATCTAAAACATTTAATTTTTTATATTTTAAAATTATTGTTAAGATTTTTTTATTTTTTAATATTAAAAATTATGAAACTTCAATTTTATAAAAAAAATTTAAATTTTAATATTAAATACATTAAAGTCAAAATTTTTTTTAAACTCTGTAAAAGTCAATAAATAACAAATATTTTGAGATGGAGGGAGTATTAAAATATCAAAATTATATTGAAAGCAAAATAAATTTTCTTTAAAACAAAAAATAAATTTGCATATAAATTCAAATAAATAATATTTAAAAATATATATTTTTTGAGAGATAGTACATAACAATTTTAAGCAAATTCAATTTAAAATACACACTTAAAATTTTTATCATTTCAAAACATCAACCAATTTAAAGTTAACATTATTAATTAAGGATTGAAATATTTAAATTAATAAATTATCAAAGGCATATATATATATACATACATATATATATATATATATATGTCGTTTACTACATATTTGCAGCTTTAAAGTTTATAGTTTTTAATATAGTATAGGTAAATATAGATATAGTAAAATCTTATAAAGCAAATAACATTAACCCAATGAAAGTACCTAATATATTCAACATTTTCTCTTCCCTTAAAACTTCTTGAAATGTATCAAAAAATGGAATTAACAAAGTGGTCTTACATTTTTCTTTTGGTATTTATCTAAGCCTATAACGTTTGACTTACAAAATCAAAGTAATTTACTCACATTTTAAGTATTACTCCTAACATTTGGGTGTTTGTCTTTTATATTCTTTAAAACGAAAATAATTTAATTATCCACTGTTGAATTATATAAAATATGTCAATAAATCTATTGGTAGAGCAATGAAATCTTAATTTCTAATTTAATCATGGACACCTTCAAATAAAAAAAAAAAGTTTAAACTGATGATCCTAAAAATTGAGTTTTTAGGCATCAACTAGAAACATGCCACACATAATTATTTAGAAGCTTTTTATGAATATTATAAACTTACCAACATCAAACCAATTCTAATTTTAAATCTTAATGCTAGTTAACTTATTTAAAAATAATTAATGAAATAAAATTAAAAAGAAATTAGGAAAACTTAAATCGTTTTCTCACATTTTCATCGAAAAAAATCGAACATGGTTAACACCTTAAAACTTATGTTCAAACAAATCATCAATTTCATTTTTTATTTATTATTAAAATATTAAAAGATTTTAATATTAATAATGTAATATTTTTAAATATATTTTAAAATAAATTAACAAATATTATTTAATTAAAACATAATAAGCAATCAACCTTGATAGAAACTTTAAAAATTTTATTCAATATTCAATTAAATAGAGATTAGTAGATGATCTGATATATAGACAGGTCTAATAACTAGGTATCATAGAATCATTTACGCTATTTTATAAGACAATGCCCTTACGGTGACAAATAATAAAAACAAATTATTTCATTACAATCAAATACATTGCTCAAAAAAAAAAAAGACCATTCATTTACTCCAATGATCAAGATTTGTAGGACAAGAGAAAAGTAAATGCATCAGCATCTATCAATTGTAATTAATTAAATTGCAAATTGAAGGAAACTTTGGCAAGCGAAGTCAAGGCCTTCTATTTCTCTTTCTTTCTCAATCTCATTATTTGTAAATTCTACTATATATTGACAATTTTATATTTTTAGTGATAAAAATGCATTTTGTTAGAATATATTCTTCGAAATGACACTTGGAAAAACTAGTCCTTAACATCACACTTCCCTATTTTTCTATAACGTGAGAGAAAAATTATGCAATTAGACAATTAGTATTTTGTTTAGCGTGTAAAACCAAGCATAAGACCTTATTTTCCACAAAACTAAAACTTTCTTCATGCTACATACTCAATGTAGTTGTGTTATTAGAAATTTTTAAATATCTGAATATCCAAATTTAAACTAAATCAATAAGAAAAAAATTGATCCTAATCCAATATTATATTTTTGAATCAATTTTTTATTTTTTAATTTTTATCTCATCGTACAAGTTGGCTTCTTTCTGTTCTTTTATGAGGAATGATGATGAAATCCTCATGGCTATGCTGAAATGGTTCCTATATGGCTATCAGGAGAAAAGTTTTGGCATTGGCAAAATATCAGGAATTAAATCTCCAAGGTATAAAGACGGATTACATTTGAGAAAAGCAAATGCATCAACATCAGTCGTAATTAATTAAATTGCAAATTGAAGGAAATTATCTTTGGCAAGGTCCTGTCAAGATCGTCTTTCTCTCATCGTTGATAAATTTCACTATTTTTCGAATTGACATTTGAATGAACTAATGATTAACATCACTCTCTCTCGAACGTAGCCGAAACGTTATAGAAAAAATTTGCAATAAAACAAGTAATATTTTCTTTAGCGTGCAAAAACAAGCAGAGAAGAACTTATTTTCCACAAAACTAAAACCATTGTTCACGCTACAAACTAGATAATAGAAACTCATTGTCAAGCAAATTTGAGTTAATTTCACCAATTACTTTCTATAAGGGCCACCCAACATCATTAAATGCATGACTTGAATTGCATGTTTTGACCCCAAACCCAATTTCGGTGCGGAAAGGAGCTAGCTCATCATCGAATTGGGCTTTTACTAATTGGCTTCCATTTTACTATTTTATTTTTTAAAATTTTATGCTATTTAATTTCTAATTACCAACATGAATTAAATTTATTATTTTTAAAACATAAAATAATGCATTGAATAAAAATAAAAAAATAACGAAAATAATAAATTGAATAGTGAAAATTTATTTTATTTCATTTTTTTAAAATTCAATATTTTATATTTATTGTTTTGGATTTATTATTATTCTTATTCTTTTAAAAATTTATATTTTAGAATTAGTATTTTGTTTTATTATTGCTGTTATTATGTTTTATAAGTATTATTAAAGTTAATTACCATATTATTCACTTTAAAATTATTTTTCATAAATAACTTTTTTAAAAAATGTCCCATGCAACCTGAGGGCATCATTCTAGTGATATATTAAAGTTTAAATTCTTTTCCTTAATTGATATCTCAATTAATTTTTTAGAATTAAAATTTTATAATTTATCACTATGTTATTGATAGACAAATCCAAACTTTTGGTATTCATAGTTTAAGAATTTATATATACATATATATTCCATTTAATTAACGGGGATATGTAGGTAATGTCAATGTCAAGATTCCCTCAACTAATGAAATATTTGATGTTATATAGTCTCGTAGACTTAAAATTAGACATCGATTGGAACTCGCAATAAAAGTTTCTTCTTTCTATGAAGAAATAGAATGTAGCAAGAAGCTACATGGAAAGGGCGGAAAGAATTTTTTAACCCAAACTCCACGATCTTATGTAAAGTCACACTTTGAGCTAAAGTATTAATTACAAAATAACAAAATGAAAACCCAAGCAGCAGTTGGAGCCTTAGCCAATTTGTCCGTTTTGATTATATTTATTACTTCCATTGTCTATTGTTTTTTATTCATCTTTTTCTGTTTGGAATGTTCTAAAATTATGTTTTATTTTATTTTTTGAACATCTAAAACACTTACTTTTTATATTTTAAAATTATTTTTTATTTTTTATTTTACTTTTTGATATTACACATCATGAAACTTTAATTTTATAAAATAATTTAAAATTTAATATTAAATACATTAAAATCAAAACTTATTTCTTAAACTCCATAAAAGTCAATAGATAACAAACATTTTGGGACGAAGGAAGTATTAAATATCAAATTATATTGAAAGCAAAATAAATTTTCTTTAAAACAAAAAATAAATTTGCACTAAAATTCAAGTAAATAATCTTTAAAAGAATATATAGATATTTTTTGAGAAATTGTAAATAACAATTTTAAGCAAATTCGATTTAAAATACATACTTAAAATTTTTATCATTTCAAAACATCAACCGATTTAAGGCTAACATTATTAATTAAGGAAGAAATATTTAAGTTAATGAACTATCAAAGGCACACACACACACACACATATATCGTTTGCTATATATTGGCACTTTTAAAGTTTATAGTTTTTAATATAGTATAGATAAATATAGAATAGTAAAATCTTATAAAGCAAATAACATTAACCCAATGAAAGTACCTAATATATTCAAGATTTTCTCTCCCCTTCAAACTTCTAGAAATGTATAAAAAATGGAATTAACAAAGTGGTCTTACATTTTTCTTTTGGTGTTTATGCAAGCCTATAGCATTTGACTTACAAAATCTAAGTAATTTACTCTCATTTTAGGTATTACTCTTAATATTTTCTTTCTAAAATTTAAATTTGAGACTTTCAAGTTAAATATGTTGTCTTTGAGTCAGTATCTTATATATTATGAATATGATCATATATATTGGATGCAATGTTGTAAGGTGAATAGGACAATACCACCTCATTAATGAATAAATTTTTAAAAATATATATTAATTTTTGTATATTTTATTTTATGGACTGATATTTATTCATTAATAAATTGATATCATCTTATTCAGTTACAATATATAGAATCTATATACTAATGCATTAAATATAAACCCAAAATGAAATTACTTATAGTAAAATAAAAGAATTTGATGAAACCAACAAAAACATAAAAGTAAAATTGTAAACTTTTATTATGGTAGAACTTATAATATCATTATTCATTTATGAACCAATTTTTTTAATACGTTAAAAGCTCGAATTTATAAAGAAATATGAAAAGAAAAAAAAACTCTTAGTTGACAAATCAAAATATTTTGTGTTCATACCTTAAGAATCTAAGTATACAAATATTTATATATATATATATATATATATATATATATTCCAACTGATTATAGTGGATATGAAGGCAATGTCAATTTCAAGGTTGACGCCATTGTCAATATTTGATGTTATAGTCTTTTAGACTTAAAAAAAAAATAGAAAAGTATATATATTGACCGGAACTTGCAGTAAGATTTTCTTCTTTCCATGAAGAAATAGTATGTACCAGGAAGCTACATGGAACATTAAGTGTGGAAAGAATTTTTTTTCTCTCATTGATTTTTCTTTTTATCAAATTAACTCAACTTTAACCATTAATTTTGAAAATATAATGTAATAATAAATTTTCAAAAATATATAATTTGAAAACTTTGGAATTCAAAATTTCAAGTCTTAGTTTTTAAAAATATATAGCATTATAATCTACTGAAAAATAATAGTTAAAGTTGAGTTCATTTAATAAAAAAAGTCACTAAAAACAAATTAATTGAAATGGATAGAACATTAAACACCGAAACAAATTAGACATTGTACTATGGATTAATATTTAATTTTTTCCTTAAAATTTAATTCGTTGAATTTTGTCACAATACTTTTAATTTAGGTAATTTTTTAACAAAAATGAAGAAATTGAAATAATTCACGAAATAATTTATCTATGCAAACGACAAATCTGCTCAATGCACTGTCAATTAATGTTGATTTTGAATATATCAGTATGAAAATGACAAACTTTCATTAATTTCATCGCCTTATATTCAAAAGTCATTTTTTAGAGATGGCTATTATTGGGTAACTCCTTGATTGGCTATATATATTAAGCCCAATGCAAGGCTTATTGTTATAAATTTATAAGTAGCAGTTGAGAGAGAATTGAAAATATAGAGATATAATAGAGAAAGAGATGATGGAACCCAAATGGTTGTGGTTGAGTGTGTTGTTGTTGTTGTTAGGAGGGTACGGATGGCATGGTACTGATGCTTGTTGGGAGGATGAGAGGATTGCTCTCTTGCAACTCAAACCTTTCTTCAATCGTTTAAATTATCTGAACAGCTGGGAAGAGGAGGTAAAGGGTTCAGATTGCTGCCAATGGGAAAGGGTCGAGTGTAACGCCTCCTCCTCCTCCTCCAGGCGAGTCATAGGACTCTCTCTTAATTATACAACATGGTCCTACAAAGAAAGATGGTATCTCAATGCCTCTTTGTTTCTTCCTTTCAAGGAATTGAAGCGTCTTTATTTGCCAGATAATAACATCGCTGGTTTTGTTGAAAGTGGAGGTCCATTTTGCCCTTTCATTGTTAATTTGCAATATGAAAATTCAATCGTAACTTTTATATTTTTACAATTTCATATTTAATTCTATTATTGTTTTATTGATGAAAAGCCATTAAGTCCTTATTATATATTTAAAAGAACTCTCTTGCAGGTTTTGCAAAGCTAAATTTGGAGATCCTTGATTTAAGTGACAATTACTTCAATGATACAATTTTATTATCTTTGAGTCGGCTTTCATCTCTCAAGGATTTAAATCTAGCAGGAAACTTGTTCACAGGATCAACTCATGCAAACGGTAGAGTTAAAATTAATCTAATAATTATTATGAATGATATACAGTAATTAAAATATTAATCTGTCTTCGTTACAGGTTTCCAGTGGCTTTCAAGACTTAGTTATTTGGAAACTCTTGATTTAGGTTGCAACGCATTGAAAAATAACATATTGTTTTATATGAATGGTCTTTCATCTTTAAGGACTTTAAGTTTAAGTGAAAATCACCTGGAAGCAACCCTTCATATTCACGGTAAACTCGTTTTACCTCTAATTTATGTTAAAGTCAATTATTGTTTCAAGAAAAGCTCTTGCATTAATTATTTGATTTTATATATAGAATATAATTAATTACTTGTTGAGGTTGAATAGAATTGAATAATTTGACGAACTTGAAGAGCTTAGATTTAAGCTACAACAGAATTGAAAGCTTCCAACCATCACAGCAAGGTATAAATATATATTTCAATTCACTCAACTAAAATCTTAATTACGTGATTAACGTATAAAATTTTTAATTGACAATAGCATATAATAGAATTATATATTTTTGTACAGGAAAAAAGACACAACTGAGGTTGACTAATTTGAAAGAACTTGATTTAAGCAGTAATCTCTTAAGGAACAGCATATTTTCCTTCCTGTGGGGGTTTTCAAGTCTAAAGTCCTTATACATGAGGCGGAACCAATTGCAAGGCTCAATAGCTGTTAAAGGTAAAGCTTTTACAACCTTTGTTTTTTTTTTTAAATTCCTTTTAGAAGCCTTAAACTCATAAAAAAAAAATTTTTTGCTAAGTCAAAGGTATTTATTAATTAATCAAAAGGTTACAAAGCCAGCATAAAGTTAATTCAGCAGAGCAAATAGATGTATGCATTCAAACCAAACTGACAAAACACCACCCAAAGCATATAACTGAAGACAAAACACCTAAAAGTTACACCACCTCACCCATAAGCCAATTAACCCCCCGACAAAAGCGAGCCATGTGTGCTTTCAATTTCTTGTATTGTCGGCATAGAATCACTCTCCACTATCACCTGCTCTGTACCCTGTTCAAAAGCTAGCTGCAGTCCCCAAAGGATCGCTCTTACCACTGTATGAAGGGAACTTTCACTCCAGTCTACCCAAGTCACTGCTGAAAAAACCACGTTACTTTTTGAATCTCTAAGAACAGCACCTAGCCCAGCTTTTTGTTCTCTGAACCTATACATTGCATCCACAACGAGCTTTAAAATATCTAGTACAGGAGGTTGCCAACTCTATCCTTGTGGCGTCCTCGAGATCGTAGTTGGTTAGGCAACCAATTCTAGCCTTTCCCTACGCGGGCTGTCCTTACCAATGATTTCCACATAGCACATGTTACGTGATGGAGGCATTTTAATTACAATCCTCACATTGTAATTCTTATTGTGTTAATTATAATACCATAATTCTTCATATTTTTATGTTTGATTATATAATTACATTAATATTAACTTAACAAATATTATATTATTTTCAAAATGTGAAATGAAACCCAGTTAAGATTCTAATTGTACCTTTTGTCTCTTGGATAGTTGCAGTTGCTAATATGAAAACTTTTGGTTGCAAAATAACATTTCTTGTTCATACTATCTGGTAGAACAAAAGCTATTAGCTTAAGAATCAAGCTACACTTATTGGCCAAAAAAAAAAATCAAGCTACACCTACTTAAGAAGGAGGATGTCACTTATTATACTGTCAGTCATTTCAAATTTTTGATTGGGATAAGAAATTCGAATCCAACTCTATGTAAGATAAAGACAACCAAACCAAGTGCTCAAGTGTGATACTTATTTAAGTGGGAAAATCGACACATGACTGAATTAGAAACAGTTGAGAAACCATTTTGTGGTTTTTCTTTTTATTTTTGTTTTCTGAAGTTTCCTAAGTATTTGTGTTAATGGATCAAGTCATGCAAACAATAGAGTTAAAATTAATCTAATAGTGATTATGAATGATATATAATAATTGAAATATTAATCTTTTTTTATTACGGGCTGCCAATGGCTTTCAAGACTCAATAATTTAGAAACTCTTGATTTAGGATACAACTCTTTGAAAAATAACATATTGTTTCTTATTAATAGTCTTTTATTTTAAGGACTTTAAGTTTGATGAGAAATTACTTGAAGGGAATTATTTATATTCACGATAAACTTGCTTTATCTTTCTTTTACGTTCAAATCAATTGTTGTTTCAGGAAAAGGTGTTGCATATCGTTTGCTCTTATATGTAATATTAATTACTTATTGGCATTGAATAGGATTGAATAATCTTACAAATTTGAAGAACTTGGATCTAAGCTACAATAAAATTAAAAGCTTCAGACCATCGAAGCAAGGTATAAATATATATTTCAATTCACTCAACTAAGTTTTTAATTATGTGATCAATGTATAAAATTTTCCATTAACAATGGCATATAACAGAAATATTTTTCTACAGGAAAGGAGATACAACTAAGGATGACCAATTTGGAGGTTCTTGATTTAAGTAATAATCTCTTCAAGAACGACACTTTTGCATTCCTTTCTGGCCTTCCGAGTCTAAAGTCCCTGTATATGGGGGACAACCAATTGCAAGGCTCAATAGATATTCAAGGTAAAGCTATTACAGTTTTTTTTTTTTTTTTAATTCTGTTTCATAACCCTTTTGCTCATCAAATAGGTAAAATCTCATATCACATTTGGGGATTTTTCCTCTTCACTTAAAGCTTTAGATTTGTTTTGCCGTTTACTTCATTATAAAGTCATTAAAAATATTCAGTAAAAGATTATTTGAGTAACCGGGCTAACATAATGATTATTTGAATTGAACTTGGACATAGAATTGAATAATTTGATGAATTTGAAGAAGTTGTATTTATACTCCAACAAAATTAAAAACCTTCATTCCTTACAAGCTATGCATTTATATTTGCTCAATTAGTTAAGTTGTTATATATAATTAAATATTATGAATATCTTTTTTTAGTGATGAAATTAAGCAAACCTTATGCAAATAGTGGGAGACAGCTGAACTTGACCCACTTAGAAGAATTTGATTTGAGTGATAATCTCATTAATGACAACATATTTGTTTCACTTAGCGGGCTTTCAAATTTGAAGTCTTTGGATGTAAGCTCTAATCAGTTAAATGGATCAATAGATATGAAAGGTAAAATTATTTTTTTTTGCAAAAATTGTGAATTTGTTAACAAAAATCTTAACTCATGTTTCAAAATGATATAACAAATAAGTTCATCTATTTGTTTCCTTTAATGATGAAATTATGTAAATTATTTATAGATACTGGGAGACAATTAAAATTGACCAATTTCTAAATGCTTGATTTAAGTCATAATCTAATTAATTATTACTTTTCAACCAAACTTTCAACTCTATTATAAATACTTAAAAAAAAAACACAATTCATGTTTTCAGATGATTTAATGAAGTTTATTTATTACTTTTTTTTTCCAGACTTGAGTACTTTTACCAACTTAGAGGAACTGGATATGAGCTATAATGATTTGAATGAATTTGTGGCCTGCAAAGGTATGGATTTAAATAAATTTTCTATTTTAATTTGTGAGGTTTATAATGATGTAGATGTTTTACTGATCAACAAATTTAGCATATTAAAATTTAATCTCAATTTTTTAAAGGAAGAAATTATTTTTTTATTATATACTTTTTACAACAATACTATTATTCTCTAATTATAATAAAGAATTATGTAAGAATTCACAATTTATAAGTGTGACCTCCACATAAAATTTTGTTAGACCTCATGCAAATTTAAATTGTGATTGCTTAATCATATTACAATGATTGTAGGTGAAATGCTCTCATTAAAATTAATGCCCAATTTTTTGAAGGAAGAAATTCATTATAATTTGATTACTAATTAGAAATGATATATATTTGCAATAGTTAATTGCATTCTTTAAGAAGTGTTGCAGCTGCATACCAAATATTTCCTTTTTTATTTGTATTAGCTTGTTTTGTTTTAGAGTTGGGCATGTTTGCTTTTTGCTATTTTGTTTTAGACTACTACTCGTTCTTATTCCCTTTAAAAAAATTTTGCCTTTTCACATTATAGTTTTGTTTGATTTTCATCTTCTTGATTGTTTCTTATTAAAATTTTTATTAAAAATTGTTAACGTTTCAGTATTCTTCTCTATTAAAAATTCATCTTGCATAAATCTTGGATTTATAATCTTATCTACAAAAATAAAAATTTACACTTATTTATTTTTCCCATTTACAGAATGTAAGAGTTTGAAAAAGTTAAAAGTTTTTGGTCTAAATGGGGTTTTCACCAATGGAAGCATTCCACTACTAAAATTAGTAGAGGCATTCCCATCAGTTAAGACCTTCTATCTAAGAGATAATTACTTAAACAAGACTATGGCTGCTCAGGATCAAGGTAAGTCATTAATTTATTCCAAATGGATGTAAATTAGTAGTTGTTTGTTGATTAACATCTAATAATACCTCCTACGCTATAATTACTCAGAATTGCATGTGTGGAGCAATGTGGAGGAAATATTTCTAGACTATTCTTATCTCAACAACAACATTTTGCAAAGCATTGGAGTATTCACTTCTCTTAAAACTTTGTCTTTATCTGGCTGTGGACTTATGGGTTCCTTGCCTAATCAAGGTAAATTAAAGACTCCATAATTTCTCCAATATAACTTACGGAATACATCTCTTTCTAATAATCCTTTATTCTATTTCTTTTATCTAATATCTCCTATATAATTTGATATGGAAATTAAAATTTAATTAGAATTTCTTCCATGAATTTATAAAATTTTCAGGTTGGTGTGATTTAAAGAACCTTGAAAAGTTGAACATCAGATGGAATGCATTTAAGGGGATACTTCCTTATTGTTTGGGTAACTTGACATCTCTTCTTGAGTTAGATATCTCCTACAATCAATTTACTGGAAATTTGACTCCTTTAGCAAATTTTTCATCACTTAGATCTGTCTCCCTTTCAAGAAATCGTTTTCAAATTTCAATGCCATTCCTATCACTTGCAAACCTTCCAAATCTCAAGTTTCTCTTGGCTGATGAAAACAAGATAGTAATGGAACCTAATTCCTTTCATACTTCAATTCCAAAGTTCCAACTAAATTTTTTCAGCTTTTCAAAGTGTACAACAGATAAAGGACTTAGCCTACAACCTCCTAAGTTCCTTTATTACCAATATGACTTGAGATATGTTGATATTTCATATAACTATTTCAGTGGAACAGTCCCGTTATGGTTGTTAGAAAATAACACAAAATTAGAAAATCTCTTCTTGTTGGGCAATTCTTTCACCGGTCCTCTCTTGTTACCACAACTTCCTAATCCTAATGTGTTTGTAATTGACATATCTAATAACAAATTACAAGGCCAAATTTCGACAAATATATGTTCAACTTTTCCAAATTTGGAATGGTTATTGTTATCTAAGAATGCCTTTGAAGGTAATATCCTTCCTTGTTTAAGTGGCATGGACACTTTATCATTTTTAGACCTATCGGACAATCATTTGTCTGGAAGATTACCAGAAGAGTTGATCATGGGAAGTTCATTAGATATTCTTAGGCTATCAAATAACAACCTAAGTGGAAAGATTGTTCCTATGATGTTCAACACAAGCAAGTTGTCAAATTTGTATTTGGATGGCAATAATTTTGCCGGAGAGATTCCTGATATTGATGTCTCTGCTTCTGATTTGTCATATTCATCACTAGAGGATATTGATCTCAGTAATAACAGTTTTAATGGAAAGCTCCCAAGATGGATAGGGAATGTACCGCATTTGAAGAGATTGGCTTTGTCCAACAATCATTTCGAAGGTTCTATTCCAATGGAATTGTGCAACTTGTATGAGCTTGAATTTTTGGAGCTTTCTCAAAACAATTTATCTGGCTCTATTCCTTCTTGTTTCAATCCACCATATTTGAGACATGTCCACGTGAAGAGAAACAGACTAAGTGGTCCATTGACACTTGTTTTTAATAGCTCTGCATTAGTGACATTAGATCTTAGAGGGAATAATTTGACCGGTAATATTCCAAAAAGGATTGGCACATTTTCTGCTTTAAGCGTCCTTCTTTTGAAAGATAATCATTTAAACGGTGAAATTCCAGTTCAATTATGCAAGTTGTATTCATTGAGCATCATAGATCTTTCTGAAAATATGTTTTCTGGTCCTATACCTTCTTGTTTGGGCAATTTAACTCTGGCAATGAAAAGGGAGAAGTCTTACGTAAATGATTTTTTGTATATAGCAGAACTAATACAGGATCTACTAGTACCAATGGACATTCGGATTGATTTATCAAATGGTTATCCTAGTAGCTACATGGAAGAATGGATAGAGTTTACAACAAAGAGTGTGTCCTACTCATACGGTGGTGACATTCTTAAGTACATGTCTGGGATTGATTTATCTTGTAACAGGTTAGCTGGGCAAATCCCGGTGGAATTGGGAAACCTGAGTGAAATCCGTTCGTTAAACTTATCACACAATAACTTAGTCGGAGTTATACCTTCATCATTTTCACAACTTAAGCAAATTGAGAGTTTAGACCTTTCTTACAACAACTTGAGTGGGAGAATCCCTATACAGTTGGTTGAGTTGAACTTTCTAGAGGTTTTCAGTGTGGCACACAACAACTTGTCAGGTAGTACTCCAGAACCAAAAGCTCAGTTTGGGACCTTTGATAAAAGCAGTTACGAGGGAAACCCTCTTCTTTGTAGGCCTCCACTGCAAAATAACTGCTCTAAAATTGACTCACCAACAACAGTACCAACTACAGCAGATGATGAAGGAGAAGGTAGTTTCATGGACACATATGTTTTTTGTGTGAGCTTTCTGGTTTCATATGTAATTGTTTTATTGGTAATTTTTGTTGTTCTATACATAAATCCATATTGGCGACAAGCATGGTTTTCTTTCATTGAGAGTTGCATCACAACTTGTCGCTACTCAGTTGCAGGCAATTTTCTTGAGTTATACATCTTCAAAAGATGTGTTTAGGTGTCATAGGAGATCTTATGATTTGCCTTTAGTTTGATTGTAGTGAAGATTTGGATAAAGTTTATTTTTGTTGTCAAAAGAAATTTGGTGATTTGATCTTTTAATTGAGGGATTTCTTTTAGCTGATTATTCTGTTAAAATGGTTGTAGAAAGAGTTGTGGATTTGGTTACTCAGATTGCTTAGAAAGAGTACTTTGATGATTTTGCACTTTCAACAGAGCTTTTTGTCTCCGTTGGAACTCTGTTTTTGGTATTTGTTTTGTTTGGAAGGAAGCACTGTCTTTTGGAAATTAGTATTACTTTACAAAATGAGCCAATTCAGCATTGATCGATGAAAATGATCGCAAAATGCATTTATTTTTTATAGGGTTACAAAATATTCCAAAATAAAAATAATAATAATAAGTTGATATATCTCATACGCAAGAAAATCCCATCAAATAAATAAATTAAATGCATAATCTTTCAAAGCAATAATAAATATAGGGTGTTAGCTACTGGGACAAGGACTTAGTATAGTTTGTTAATTAATTATTTTATGTTTGTAATTTGATTATGATGTAATAATTAATTATTTAATTAATTATATGATATAATACTTGATTATTACTATAAAAATTTTTAAAAAATAATTAAAATTTTTTAATTCCTGCTTTGCATGGTTAATTTTTATTTATAGTACTACTTTTTTTTTATAACTTAAAATTTGTTAAATGTAAAACTTTTACCATTAAATTTAGTGAAAATAGATTTACTTATTTATTAACAAAGAATATAGTTTAAACTTATTTTATTTTATTCTTTTAAAATAATCAAAAATATTTTCAAAATTTTAATTGGATTTATTTTTAGATAATTTTAAAAATATATTCTTTCACATTGATTTGATAATTTTGATGTGTTTTTTTTACAAAAGTCTTATTTTAATTTTTAATGAAAATAATTTAGTAGTAAAAGAGGAAGATTAAAATGTTTTATGTGATTTGATTTAAAAAAATTTTAATTGGATATTTGAATTATAATTTTTTTAATTAATATGATATGCTATT
This sequence comes from Durio zibethinus, assembly GCF_047325235.1. Taxonomy (NCBI): domain Eukaryota; kingdom Viridiplantae; phylum Streptophyta; class Magnoliopsida; order Malvales; family Malvaceae; genus Durio; species Durio zibethinus. Next base: position 16,105,344 of record NC_143188.1, on the reverse strand, counting down.
TATTAATCACATGTCATTATTTAAAACTTATAAGATTAAAAGTAAATATCAAATTAATTAATAAATTTATAATTTAAATTATTAAAAAATTTTAAAATTCAAATATTTAGTTTTTAATATTTAACTTAAAAATCTATTCATATATTGAAAATAAACCCCTAAAAAATGATCAAACTACCCCTCTCTTGGTTTGATAAGAATTTGATATATAACCAAATTGATTATTTTGCCTTCATACCATAATTAAAAAATATCTTTTTCTTTTATAATTATTTACTATAATACTCCATATCATAATTATAGAAATATTCTTCTCTTAAATTAATTATTATACTCTCATATCATAATAAAGAAAATACACATTCTCTTATAATTATTTATTATAATATCCTCGTACCATAATTATAAAAATATTCTTTTTATTATTAAATTACAAAAATATCAATTCTCTTATTATTGACTCAAATTATTATAATACCTTCCTGACATAATTATAAAAATACATTTCTCATAATTGATCAAAATTATTATAATACTCTTCCACCATAATTACAAAAATGTTTTTATGAATACTTAATAGAAAGTTGACATGTGATACTTTGTTTCAAAATTAATAACATATATTAAAACAATCTTTTTGATAATTAGTATAACAACCCTTTGTTTATTTGATATGATATCGATATGTATCTAAATTTACTATAATACATTTATATCATAATTACAAAAATACTTATCTTTTTATAATTAATTAAAATTATTATAATACTCTCTTACAATAATTACAAAAATACCTCTCATAGTATAATTGACTAAAATTACTAAAGAATGGTTCTTAATAAAATTACAAAAATACCCCTACCACAAATGGCATAAAATTACTATAATGCCTTTCAAATGGAAATGCTTTTATGAGTACTTCATAAGAAGTTAACATGTGGAATTTTGTTTCAAAATTACTATAACACATCTATTAAATTATATATTAATTTTTAACATAACATAAAATTAATCACATATTAAAGTATTAAAATATCATAACAATTGGTTTATAAAAATTTGACATGTGATATTTTATTTAAAAATTACTATAATATCATTATTAAATTACATATGAAATTTTAACATTATATAAAATTAACTACATACTAAATTACTAAAATACCTTGGCCGTTGGTTAATAAAAATTTGACATGTGAAATTTTGTTTTAAATTCACTATAATAACCCTATTAAATTCTTATTAAATATTAAATAACATATTAAAATAATTTTCGTAAAAATTGTTATAACACCGCTTTGTTTATTTGATGTGATTTTGATATGTATCTAAATTTATTATAATGCTTTTACATTATATTAAGAAAAGACCTTTTTTCTTATAATTAGTCAAAATTATGACAATGCCCTTCTACCATAATTACAGAAATACCAAAATTACTATTATGTCATGCTATTATAATTACAAAAATACTCGTTATTATATTTAATCAAAATTACTTTAATACCCCTCATCCACGCCTACTTCAGTGGATCCTTTTTCCCATTTAAAGCATCAATCTATTTTGGTGTCATTAATTATTCTCCTATCGTCATGGTTTACCTTTGGTTTTTCTGGAGGATCCAATTCCAAAGTGGTACCATGATGCTAGGATAAGAGGCTTATTGCAATTGGACTATCCAATTATAATATGGCTCTCTGAATCCCCCGTCCTTCCCTCCCTGCATTTAGAAGTGATAAAATCCGTGTGGCACTTCCCAGAATTGAACTCTTCTGGTGAAGTATTACTTGGCCGTGCTAACTGAAGTCTTTCAACATTGCTCTCCTAATGTGGTGACTAAGCTAAATAGGGAACTCAATTATTTTGTTTGCTTAGAATGGCAAGGTTATTTTCTAAAACCTTCTAAAACTTGAGGTGATAGAGGCAAAGCAGCTTAGAAGAATGAGGTAGAATAAAAAATGAGAGGAGTGAGCTTACCACTATGAATGCAAAAATTCACCTGTGGCTGTGTTTATTCTAAACCTTTTAGCCTTTGTTATGTGTGCTTGATCGTCAATGATGAATTATTACCTTCTTCCTTTATCCTTTTTCAGGGTCTGTTTTTATTTTTTTTTTATTTGGTATCAATGTAAATGATTGTTGATAAGCTGGCTGGCATTTATCTTGATCCCTCTACCGTTTAGCTTAGGGTAATTGTACTTTGTAATAATAATAATAATAATTTTTTAATTATTGACCGTAGTTGAAAGTAGGCGGTATGAACTTTACCAACACGGTATGCTATCCTTGTAGTCTATTAATTTTAAATTGGGTTGAAGTTCAACTCATGTCTTATGTTCTTTTTTCTGTTAGTTAAAAGAAAAGGGAAAAAGGAAAAGCCAGTTATGTTATTGATATTCTTTTTATGTTGTCCAGTTGGTAAAAGAGAATTCAGTTGAGAATAATATGGTCATTACATGTATGTTACAGGTTTTGGAAATCATTTAACCTGAAATGCCTGTATATATGGTGTTGCAACGTGGATATCCACCAACATCGACAGGTCATAAGCCGAGCACACTACTGCAAAAGAATAATGTAGTGATAACAACTTCAAGTTGTGATCTGTATTTTCAGTTGCGAGGCTTGCGTGATGGTGTCTCAACTCTCTCAACTAAGTTTTGCAGACCCTTGGTCAATTGCTGGGTCGATTGGAATGGAATTGGGGAAGAGGGGAGTTTGCAAAATCCAACAGTGGCACTTTCCAAGAGATGGTTTTGAGAACCAAACTCAGGTAAGTGATGAATATTGAGTTGAACATTCCAAAAGATTTGGGTTTCAGTGGTATTCTAGCCTTTCCCCTTCTCAATACAATCGATTTGATCCATTTTTTACAAAAATAACAATACCTTACGAAAAGAGGCTATTTTTTACAAATATAACATTCTCTTACAAATAGAGTTGTGCATGAATAAGTTGGATCAAATAAAATAAAATTCGATTGATATTTTTAAGTAGAATTGATAATTCATGTTATTATATTGTGTAAAATATTATATTCATATCGTATTTTATATGAATATAACATATTACAGATTTACGAAAACATAAAATTATAATTTTTTAATTTTATTAAATTTATTTATAATTTTTTAAAAAATTTTAAATTATATTATTTTTATATCTTTTTGTTGTATCGTATTTTAAAATGACAAATTTACTTTTAAGTTTAGGATCCATCTGACCCATCTTTTTATATCCTAATCAATCATTTTTACTGTTTAAAAATATTAAAAATTATTTTTATATTAATAATTTTAATATGTTCTAAAATATTTGAATTTTAAATTTAAATAAAAAATATTTATTACCGTAAAAATAATCCATTGTTGCCCAAAAAAAAAAATCCAGATCAAGTCAAGTAAAACCTGACCCTTAAAATCCAGCTCCAATGAAATTCGATTAGACATTAAACTATCATTTTATACCAAAAGGTTTATCTTGCAAAGTTTAGTTCGGTTTTTAGAACTTCTTTGTCATGTAACATTTATACACAACAATCTAATTTCCCTATCTTCTCAACTTATATTCTCACCAAAAAAAACATATATTAAAACAAATCCAGAAGGGGAACCATCCGAACCTGAATTTTTACTGTAACATCAAACAATCTGCTCCTTAGAAATCAACTCTAGGCTTGATTTTGTAACAACCAAACTGCGATTCTTTTTTAAGGCTTTATGAAAGGTGCTTGGTCAAAAATTTGCACCCGGGTCGTGTGTGAAGAATTATAAGTTGTCCATTTACACTGTAATTAACTAATTAAGTTTACCTTAGTAAATCAAAATTCATGAATTCATAAATTCTGAAGATTGGACAGTCCTCATAAGCTCCTTCAAATTTGCGAGCACACGTCGCGGTCCTAAGCTCTTGATGCCGATGAAATTCAAAAGTTGCTCTATATCCTGCAAGCACAGGGAAGACTATTGTGAATTCATTTCAAAATGAATATTTGAAAATATATATATAATTAAAATGTCATGCATCTCAACAAACATTTTTTTGTACAAAAAAAAAAAAAACCTGTAGCCTAAAAATAGAGAAAGAACTTGTAGGTACTAAATTTTGAATCTCATATCTGTTAAATGTCACTTATGACTGCATAAACCAATTGATTTAACTCAAGAAACATTTTGCAAAAAGGAACATTGACTAATTCTTAAAACATTAGTACAACAAATTAAGACAAGGATGAATGCTAGCTTGACCCATTGAGATTTGTCACGCACCCATACATTCATATGAATATGAAGTTGGTCACAAATATACATTTCTAACCCATTTGCAGTATGTTGGCCTTCTATGCTCAGATAACAAAATTTAACATTAATATTTCAAGATTCCTTAACAGATAATTATAAGGTTAGTATGTGTTAGTCTCATTTGAGAAGTATCCACTCTTTCTCTACTTTTGTTCTTCCTTACAAACCCCTTTTAACCTAAAATGATATTTGGCCTTAACCATATTCAGTAAAATATAATTAGACCATGGAGACAAGCAACTTAATCTGGTCTACCAATGATTGACTGAACTCCCTTCTATATAAGTGTTCAGGTTTAATGCTTGCTATATTTGAAATTGATTAACAACATCATAAAATCTTCAATAGTTAGTTACCATAAAATGGCAATTTCTTTCATTAAAATGTTACAAATATCAGAACAGCTAGAAGATACACAATGGTAAAACAAGTAAACAAGCAGAATGTTACATAGTGGTTTACACTTGATATACTAATGTAACAATTACAAGTGGATTGGGAAAGTATTTCCGATTAAGGAGTTGGGAATAGAATTATTTTATATGACAAAACAAAGATTAAAATTTTAAAGAGAAGGGGACATAAGAGGAGAAAGAGAAGGGACCAAAATTGGAAACTCAAATAATTTGCATGTTTCCCAATTAGCCTTTTGATAATTTAGGAGACAGGAGATTTTGAGTGCTATTGGATGTAAGGTCTGACCATCATCATGGTTTTTCCTATTTAGTGAATAATCCTATATCAGACATTTAAGAATAAGGACTGAGCAAATTAAAATTCATTGATGTGCAAGAATTAGATTACTAGAACAAACAGTAAACTTAGTAAAAGATAAACCACATAGAAAGTTAGAAGCAGTGTAAACTTATTACAATAATGTAAGTGGATTACAAGTGAGCATTTCTCCTTAAGGAATTTGCAACTAAGGCATTATAAACAAAAGAGAAGAAAAGAATAAACATCTGGAAAGAATTTTCAAAGTAGGGAAACAAGGGAAGAGGAAGAGAAAGGGCCAGAAACTGGAAAAACAAAAGTTTGGTCATTACCTTTCCCATTTAGATGTTTAGCTGAGTTATTGGGAATGGGATTTGAGTGCCAGACCTCTTTTAGACGTAAGGTGTGGCTATTATCACATTTTTCAAATCTGTTGATAATCCTTCATCTCATCTCATAGTCAAAAATAAGGATTTCATGTTACATTCTGATAGGGCTGGTGACATTTATAGATTGTCTTAAGAGCCTATTCCATGAAACTGGATGAAATTAAATACAAAATCTACGGACTTTTCAACCATGATGATGAATCTTGATTAGCCACTGCCAACAACATAATATGACTTGTAAAGGCCGAAAACAAACAAGCACTCTTTTTCAAAGCTGTGGATGAACAGCATCTTATAGTAACTGTAAAGGACAAGCAAACTTTGAAGAGGTTTGAATCCAATAACATACATAAAAAAATGCAAAAGGAGAATAATTCACCAAAAAAATGATAGCATTTGAAAACTCACCTTGTTCAACAAGAATACTGCATATGCTGCTTTTGTTGTGTCTTGACCTTCTAAAAACAATGGAAATTCTGCAGGCTTTACATTTGCAGAAAGTGATGTATTCCATGACAAATCAGAAGATGTAGGCTCTACTGAAGGCGCATGGTTGTTAATGTATGAGTGGGAACCACCCAAGCGCAGAGGATAACGTAAGGGAACTTGTAAATAGGATGCAATTAGTGAAACAGCCTCTAAATGAAGAATTAGCGAGAAACAAGAAAGAATAATTAGGTATAATTAAAATTATTGCCTCAGCAAGAGACACAAGCTATCAAGACTGTGCCCAAGATACTATATTTCCATTTAAGCAATATAAAATAACAGCATTATCCTTGAGCAACAAGGGATTGTAGGTGGTATATACAAAACTTGATGCCTATAGCTTGATATTATCAGAAAACAGATTCAGTAATAAAGGATAACTTTATATTAACCAAAGGAATAGAACTCACATGTGCAACATATCCTAAGGCAGTTGCAGATCTCTGAACCTCCTTTTTGCCAGTGAAAAAACTCATCTTTGTAAAAGGAAGCATGGTGAGATTCAGACCTAAAATCATCAAGGATCCTTGGTTAATGGGCTTAGATACAGAAGAATTCCCTGGTGAAGACAACAACAAAAGGAACTTGGCATTAGCATCAACAAAAGGAACTTAGATACAGAATATTCAATTAAATATAATGTAAGTACAAGATATCAACTCCATAATATCCAAAACCCGAAACTATTAGCACATTACTTAGTGTACTACTGCTTGGATAGGATTCAAGTTCTTGCTCTTGTGTGGATCCAACCAAGATTTTTACGGGATAGAGCAATGAAACTTGTGATTCCATATATTGTTGCCTTGCTCGAAGCTTCCTGTGCACATTTTTTAGCTTAATATAACCCCTTTCTTCAGTGAGTAATCCATTTGATTCCTGTAATAAAATCGTCAGACAATCAATCATGCAATTTATGAAATAGTACTGAATATATGAAAAAGGAGGGAAAGAAATAAGAGCACAACAAGGGAATAATCCCTGACTATTTCAAGGAAGTTATAGAATGAGAATCCTTCCCATCTAATCCCCCCCATCCACCTCTACCCAGGGTGTAAGGGGGGAAAAGAGAGAGGATTTCTTGCATTAGAGGGGAGAATATCTAACATCTAAAGCTGAATAAGCAAATAACTTCTAAATTATCATATATTAAACCTTCCTCAAAACATCAAATGAAATTCCGAAGATAACTGACATTTCAAGTAAGAACAAAAATATTTCACCTGCAATTGCTTCTTTGCTACAGAAAGAGAGATACCAGCAACCAACAGTGATCTCACTTCAGCACTAAGCATTTCCTCCTGTTTTTTAGCATCCTCTGTTGCAACCATGCAACGAGTTGACATGTTTCCCATAACTAATTTTCTTGCATCAAGTCTTTCACACATTACCTCCAGCTCATTCAGTTGATTCAATGACTCAGTTTTGACCTGCACAGCATTTTCCCATGCGCTAATCAGCAGGCCAATTAATTAGGTCCAATACATCCCACCAAAAGAGATTGAGAGAAGATGCTAAAAAATTATGTGCAGACAAAACAATATCAAATTACAAACTCCAGCTGTTCCTTCAACTGTTGTATGTCTTTCTTAATTCAACTTTTTAGATCTCCTAAAATTAAATGAAAAAAGAAAAATGCAAATGCAATGCGTAAACCACTTTTCAATGGCATGTTTAAATTACAATATAAAACAATTTAAGGGTCCTAAAAAACAGAGAAGTGGAAAGAAAAGATAAAAGGGAAGAAAAGAAATTAAATAGAAGCAATATATAAATCTGGTACAAATGGCAACAAACCTAGGAATAAAAGGGCTTTGGGCCAATTAAGTGAAGGCATCCAGCCAAATTCAATATTTAAGATTTTGTTAAGGAAAAAGTTCCATTATCCAAGGCAATTCTCTTCCCCTTTCTTCCGATAAAGCTTAAGTGATAATTCTTCTTTCTCCTATTCTTGGTGAAACATTTATACAACCCAACAGAAATCATAGTACTCCAAACTAAAATTAGTGGCTCTACCAATTTCACCATCTACACTGTCCAACCAAGTTAACAATTTAAGTGAAGACACCAGAAGAGAAGACCCCAGAAATCTATTTTCTTCGCTGCTCTAGGACTAAGAGCCTATCAGCTGTCAAACACATAAAAGTCCAGTGGGAAAAAAAATTATATATACAGAAAACTATAACTTCATCCTACCATCTTTCAGAATAACAACATTGAGCATAAAACTAAAATTATTCCACATTATGGTTCCTTTCCCACCTAAAACTCCTTAGAAAATTTACTGCACATTACTACATCTAGAATCCATAAAACCTCTAAATTTTTATTTCTCTAGTTGATCCCACTGCTTTAGAAACTTTTCTTCTTCTATTCTTTTTCTTTTTCCTTAGGAAAACAATTAACATAAAAACTGAATTACTACTCCAAAGTTCTACAAATTCAGCAATGCGCATTTATCTTTCACACAATCCACTACCAGTCAACAAACAAAATCCCAAATTTCCTTTCCCATTAAAACCCCTATTTCTCTCTTCAAATTCAGGTTACAAACAAAAAATTCGAAACTGATGCACTAAAAACAACATAATTCTCCCAAATAATATATTTTTTAACCAAATTTTAATCAGAAAACGCCTTACCTGAATAAGTGACTGGAGTTTTTCTTGAAGACTTTTCTTCTTATCATTAGATTCTTTAAGGGCAGAAGTTAAACTCCGCAATCTAGCAAGCTTATGCTCGAAATCTTCCCATTCAATTACTAACACATCTTCTTCTGCTGCATTGATTTCCTTCAGGTCGGTAATTAGGGTTTTGTCTCGGTCTCGTTGTTCTGGATTTTCCATGAAAGAATTGAAGAGGAAAGCTCTCGATTTTGGGAGTTTAAGAAGAAGCCATAGGTCGACCTCATCGTACAACGTCTCGCCGGATTAGAGTTGTTTTTTTTTTTTTGTTTTAGTTTCATGACAATCGAATCATATTCTCGGGAAAAATTATTTTCCAGGGATCACTTTCACCGGAAATTGCAGGGGTAAAACAAGAATAGGAATTTTGGGTGCTTTTGTCAGTGGAAAGTCAACGGTTTGACGGAGAATCACAGGCGCTGGTAAACGGAGGATTTTTCCTTGTTGAGACTGATAGGCTATTCTCTGCCTACAATTATCTTTGTGGCAGGTTAAATCATTTTAATACTAATTAAAATATTCATTGGTCCTTGACCTCGTCTCTCTCACTGTACTCTAACTCTATCTTTCATTTCACCTTCCCTTTCAACGAAAAAAAAAAAAAAAGAAGTCGATTCCAATCTTGAAATGGTGAGGAAGCGAGTACCTGTTCCAGCGCCTTTTTCAATGGGTGGTGTGGTTTCTTTCGTGCAAAACTTTTTTTTAACGATGCCAATTTATACAAAATAAAAAAAGATTGAGATAAATACATGGAGTAAATCATAAGATATATTTATTAGGTTCCAATTGGGTTAGAATGAATTTTTATTTATTTCGAATTTAATTTAATTTTATATTATTAAATTTAAATTTGGTTTGATTTAAAATTTTTTTAAATTTTTTATATTTAAATTTGATCTGATTTGATATTATATATATAGTATTTGATTTAATTTTACTTAAAATTAATAAAATATTATTTTTTAATATAAAATATTATTTTTTTTAAATATAAATATTTAAATATATAATTATATAAATATATATAAATAAAAAATTAAATAATTAATTAAAAAATAATTTTTATACAAATTTAATCCAACTTCGATTTTTTTTAGTTTTATTTAATCTGATTCGATTCGAAATTCGATTTTAAAAAAAAAAACTTGACCTTATGAGATCAGATTAGGTGGAAACCCGTCGGAAACGAGACAAGTTGAATTACCGACCTTAATACTTATGAGCTATGAAAAAAAATTTTAATTATTAATATAAGTTTTACAATGATAAACTAAGAAAAAAATTAAATTATTAATATAAGTTTTACAAATCATAAATTATCCTTAAAAAATGATGTTTAGAATTCGATTTTAATTGAAGTAATTAATTTAATTAATTAAATTAAATTAATTAATTGGCTATTGAATTAATATTGATTGGTTATAAAAAATAATTTTAAAAATTTTTTATTTTTTGTTAATTTAATTGAAAATCAAATTTACCAAATTAACCGACATTTTAATTAAAATATTATAAAATTTATATACAACACAAAAATATATAAAATAATCCATTTTATTTCATGTTATTAGAGTTTTTAATTTAATATTTTAGTATTTAAATATTTTTATTAAATGATTTTATTTAATTTATTTTGAATATAAAAAATTTAAAATTTAAAATATAATATATTTTAATATATTTTATTTTTTAAATTGATTGAATTAATTTTGATCAATTAATTTTCGAAATTAAAAAAATTTGATTCGATTAATAGAATTTAAATAATATAATTCGGTTAATTTAATTTTAAGTAATTTTAGCTCAAAATTAATTGAAACATTGAATGAAATGTCTAACCTCCAAGAGTTTTCTCAAGCAAGCCGACCTTAGCTCAGTTGGTAGAGCGGAGGACTGTAGTTGGCTATGGCCCACAGCCAATCCTTAGGTCGCTGGTTCGAATCCGGCAGGTCGGAATCAATTTTTTTCAACTTTTTCATTTTTTTTATTTTTTTATTTTATTTTTGTTCAAATTCTTTTTCAGTTTTTGGTTTTATCGTTTTGTCGAAAGAGAACGAAGATTTCAATAGCAGCAAAGCAAGCGTTCAATCAAAGAAGCAACACCGAATCCAAATACAGTACAACCAGTTCAAAAATCGTTTCGTTTTACCATCAGTTGCTTAAATCCACGAAAAAAGGAAAAAAATGGTAAGAACACCGAATTTTCCCTTTCTCCACTTCACTCTGTTTGGTTTCCTAGAAAGTGATTAGAAATTGAACAAAAACCAATATCTAAGTTACCGATCTCAGTAAGTAGTAACTTGATGCATTGTTTTCTTTATTAACCCTTTGTTTTCCTTGAATTTTTCTCTATTGTTTTTGGATCCAATTGCTTGATTTCTAACTTGTTTAGTTCCTTTTTGTAATTCTTCTCATTGATTGTTACAAAAAATTTTAGGCCAACACGTTGAGGTTGTATTTGACTTGCATTAGGAACACTCTTGAGGCTGCCATGTGTCTCCAGGTATGCGAATCAAAATTATAATTTTACTATAAATTAATTGCTACTGAGTATAGAGAGAGGTATTGTATTGGCTTCTTTATGTTTGGAATTTGTATGAGTAGCTTTTGTGACTATTATCTGATTGAATTTGAAGAGTCACATGATTTTTGTGTTAGATTTTGTATTTTTGGTTGTTAGAATGGCTTGGAAGAGGAGATGTAGTCATCAGTTTTTCGTTTGACATAATGCTCCATGGTTAAGGGTTGAGGATTTGATGTAATCAGAATTGGGAATGGTTAGAAATGTATAAGATGTTTGTCATGTTTCCGAGTTTTAGTTTAGAAAATGATGGATACGGTAGGTTGCTGCCACTGACTAATATGCTCCTTTGGGAGCTCTTATGATTTGCAAGTACCAGAACTTTGAAGTCCTTCTAAATTATCTTTGGTTTGCCCTAGGATTTTCAGTGCTTGTGCTGAGTTTCTACATCTTCACAAAATTTAAAGCTATGCCAACTATATGTATATTCTAGATTATTTTTGGCTAAAAATTTGAAGATCTTTTGTTGTTACGGTGCTTTTGGATATGTCTTTTGTGCCTATGCTGATAATTATTCTTGATTCTTGACTTTAGTTGCTAGGCCTTATTAATCTTATAAACTGACTGTGGTGTTCCTTTGAACAACAATATGCATCATGAAAGACGTACTTCAATTAAATGTGTTGGCCTGGCAAAGATTGTTGTTTTCAATTTTTTTTACAAGATATATGTGTCCATTAAGTCTTACTCTCTTATTCACATGCTGGTTGCAGAATTTTCCTTGTCAAGAAGTTGAGAGGCACAATAAGCCAGAAGTTGAACTAAAGTATGTATAATCATTTCAGTTTCATCGTTAATTTCTTAGTTTAGAATTTGACATATTCTGATTGGATAAGCTATATGTAAAGAAAGTGATCAAAGTACTAACAAGCTGTGGAAAAATTAATAAGGAACATAAATAAACGTTGCTTCCTGCATTGCCTTGTTGTGGAATTGTGTTATCATTCTATAATTATTATGCTACTTATCTTATGCAGATCATAGACCAGGTTTAACTGATTTGACTTTTTAGTTAAGCTCTTAGATTTAATTTGCAAGTTCTTCCTCGAATTGACAAGGTCTTGTTTAAATTTGCTATGTGTAGATTTTTTTTCTTCTTTCTTTTTTAAATAGTACTAACGTCATGGTGTAGGATCACCAGTTAATTTTTTATTCATACAAGCTAAATATGCTCCCTAGTCCTTTTGAAATGATTTTCAGATACTGAGATGCTGGCATTATCTTAAATCTTTGGGGCCATTCATGTATACAAGCCTTTTATTATGTTGTTTCGTTCTTGTAACTCTCTTATCTCATCATTTTCTTTAGATTTCAGTCTTCCCTCCATTCCCCAAGACACTGGCCAATTCTGAAAATTCTAGTTTCTTCTTTTCCGAAACAAGATTGTCAGCAAGGGGCTATATGGACATTTATCAAGCATGTTAATAGTTTCCACTCCTCATCTTTGTTTATTTGTTTATTTTACAAGATATTTTAAGCATTTGAAACTCATAATATGCTCTTTTTATGCATGTTTGGTAGTAATTCATATGATACTGTTCTCCATTTTGATGACTAATTTACAAGTGTAATGAATGATAACTGCCAAAAGAAATATAGTGAAAAACTTTACAATTTTTTTGAAAGATTTTAAAATCAAGTAGTGTTTTTTTTTCTTATACCAACAATCAAAATGGAAAAATTACCTTTCTGATCTAACTGTGAAAACTTTCATGTCCTGCAGCACTGCATCCTATGCTTCAGAACAAACTTTTAATATTTTTCTTTTTCATATTGTGCAGGACAAGCCCAGAACTTCTGCTAAATCCTGTAAGAACCATCTTCTTGACTCATGAGACATAGGCATATTTTTCCTAGTTTCTTTTTGTTTTTTTAAACCTTAATTTGTTATGTCTTATATATATATATATATACATTTTGAGGAATGACAAATTAAAAATTTTTAATCTTTGGACAACAAAATATAGGCTTTTACTTTTATATGAAATAATAACTATATCCTATTTGGTGTTTAATTTCAATTGGTTCTTTTTCATCTTTAGTCCAAGATGATCCTCTTTTTTGCCATTTGCTTTTGCTTTTAACAAATTAACAATTTTATGGAAGCAAAGGGACAGAACAAGTCCAGTAGCAAAAGCAACGTGAAATGGAGCCTTATTTTGTGTTTTCTGCATATTTTCACTGTTAAATTTTTAGGCTACTGTGGATTCTGCATGCAGAAGGTATGATAAATGAATCCACCTAGTATGGAATTTGTGTGTTTTCTATCAATCACTTAATTTGTTTAGTCACTTTAACTAGTTGTTTTTGAGTTTGGAGGACTGAAAATTGTAACTTTGACAAACTAAGCCTGGCGAGCCTGGATTTTACCTTTTCATTTTTGAAATTATGAAGCCATAGGAGTTTTACATTGGACACTGGACATTTGTCACCTCTCAAACAACCATGTCATACACCTTTCATTATGCAATCCAATAATGGGGTATATCATCCATATATATGCATATATGCCACTAAAAATGTGAATTTTTGTGATTTAATTTGTTGGATTAGAAATGGCTAGTTAATTTTTTAGTTCTCCCCTGTTAAATTTTTTATATTTCTGGTTATAGGTTTTTTTAATATGACCATTTGCCATTGCAGGTTTTGATATGTCGAAATGAGGCTGAAAAATGCTTAGTAGAAACATCTATCAATTCACTACGGATAAGCCTCAAGGTGAATATAAATACTCTTTCCCTGTATGTTTCTTTTGTCTGGCTGAGGTAATTGCTGCAAAGAGGATCTTTTGAGTTTTGAATGTTTTCTTGCTTTTAGATTAAATAAACAGCACCACATACATGATGCTGATGACTATTTCTATTTAAAATGATGATAAATAATTTTTGAAAGATAAATCATCTGGCCTCTTTTTCCTTCTTTTTCCCCAAATTAATTGGAATGATCTATTGCCCTTGGTTGTCAGTCTACTATATGTTGACCCTTGAAATCTATGTGTTGTACCACCACAGAGAAAATTCTCCTTTGTTTGGAAATGTCTCCTATTTTCTTCTCCTACTCATCTAATATGAAGCACAGACTTTGTTGTTTGATAATCTGAACTGGTCATGTCGTAGGATTATGTCTTCTCTTCTATTTAAATTTGTTGGGATTCTAGATAAATAATCATGTTAATATTGTAAACTTGAAAAATGAGGGAATAAATTATAATTCTTTTTTTTTTTTGGTATCTATCTGTATCATACATCATGTTGTTGTACTAAACTCATTTGGATGGAAATTAGCTTTAGTTGAGTTGTCAGGTAACAACTTTGCAACCAATGAAACAACTGAAACATAGAAAATGGACTTAATTGGCTCAACATTTGTTGGCTGTTGGACTTATTAAATTTGAAAGGAGCTTCGAGCATAATCTTTCATCGTTTCATGGGTGCTTGCCAGAAGTTAATAAAAGAATGTGTGTTTTTGATAATGCAAATTTTGGTTTTAATGTTTCATTGTTGATATCAATCTCAGCTTATAGACAGCAGCACTAACCTCCCTAGAATAGTGTATCATTTTATATAATTTTCATTTGATTTTATTTCTTTAAAAGCTTATATTTAACCTATGCTTCTCACAGAATTTTGATCTTAAGTCCTAAACTAAGATCAGGATAAATTTGCAATCTTTCTCCCATATTGTCCTTATATGCATACTCTTTTCTTCTTGCACAGGTAAAACAGGCGGATGAACTTGAAAACATACTAACTAAAAAGTTTCTCAGATTTTTGTCAATGAGGGCAGAAGCATTTCAAGTTTTGAGAAGAAAACCAGTACAGGTACATTTATTTTCATCTCATTATTGACACTTGATTTACCTTCGAAATTATTGTTGCTTGACAAACTTACATGATTACCGATCAACTTGCCTTGAGAAATGATTGTTTGTCCAACATTTTGCAAAAGTGGTCATAACAATCAGTACATTTTTGCCAATTGTAGGTGAAGACTTTTAAATATTTCCTTGTTCTACACACTGTAACCTTTTAAACCTGATTGGCAAATTTGTCTCCATCTTTTTTCTATCCATTTGGCTGATTATTTTACCATATATCTGTTTCAGTAATGAAATAGACTACACATGGCTATATATCTGTTTTAGTAATGAAATAGACTGCACATGGCTCTTAGATTTTGAAATCTTTCATGAACTGAAGCTACCTTATGTATACCTTGATTTCCCCTTTTCTATTTTGATACTTATTCTGGTAAAACTTTATATTCGATTATATTTAGCATTTACTAATTGACTGAAGTAGCAAGGAGAGAAAATGTTATCATGATGAGATTGGTTTTGTCTGTCATTATCTAATTCGTTCTTTCCCCTTTGTTCAAGTCATTAAATGTTAAGTTTATAAAGCATGTTTATGGACTATGATATAGGTTTATTGTAAATGTAATACAGAAATTGCTTTTGTCTCTTCATTATGCTTGTGAATTTTCTAGATTATAATCTAGACTATTGTTTTTTAATTTTCAATTGCTGCTTCATCAAGCAGGGTTATGACATCAGTTTTCTTATCACAAATTACCACTGTGAAGAAATGCAGAAACAGAAGCTCATTGATTTTATTGTGCAATTCATGGAGGCAAGAATTTTCTGAACCTTATCCGTTATCCTTTTCTCCCAATTATAGATTGTGAATCTCTATTTAATCTTACATAATCAAACATAAAAATATTGATAAACTCATGACTTCTTTTCCTTCCTAAAATTTCCAAATAGTTTTAAGGTTTGTGTTCAAGAGCATACAACTGCATTATCATTTGCGCACGCATATATGCATTCTATGAAAATTTGTTAGTATGAAAACTTTAAAGGATCTAAGAACAATTATATCAAGGGATATGTGTAATTATTCTAATGCTTTTGACTATGTTCGCTTATGCTCTCTACCATGCATTCTACTTGCTCTACTCATTTTGATTCTGGAATTTATGTATTTAGTGTTCCTAAAATTCTAGTTGAATATTTTGTTGATTCTTCAATGTTTCCTTCCTTCCTCTGTATTGCCAACGTATTTTGAAGATATTAGATCTGATTCTTCATCCCTCAATTCTAAAACTCACTTTCAGCAAAACCGTATTCATGGTAAATCCTCTATAACCCCCTTACATCTTCTCTTAGGAAACAAACTGTAATCTGTACCCTTAGCTCTTGTACTTATCTTCTGATTTATGGACACTATTTTGCCATCCAAAACTGAATTTAACCTTCTTTATGTTAGAACTAACCTTAGAACCAAAATGCTGGTTTCATCATTCATGAATCTTTTATTGCCATTCCGCTCCACACAGGGCCTGATTTCGCTGGATCAGTTTATAATTGATTCTTGGCCTATCAGTCTATCACCATTCTACTGATATCTAGACCCAACAATTCTTGTATCGTGTCTATATATTTTATGTCTAATATATGTAAAATACGAAAATTATCATATCACAATTCCCGTTGACATACCAAACATAACACATTTTTTGGATTTTGTCAAACCCATATAGGGTTTTTGTTAAAATTTTAAACTCTATCATTTTTATATTGATAACCCTTGAAACAATTTCTTCTTACAATCTCAGGATATCGATAAAGAGATAAGCGAATTGAAAATGTCTGTGAATACACGAGGGAGGTTGGTGGCTACAGAGTTTTTGAAGCAATTCGTCTAACATCTTGAAGGTTATTACATCTAAATGAACTTGTCTCCGGCAAATCCTTTAAAACAGGAAGATACCGCTGTCCATGATTTTGTCGATGAGCTGCACTTGGATGTCTCAGCTAAGATTGTGATCCTTCATTGATCACTAGCCGTTTTCAAGTCTATTTGATCAAACAAGACAAATCTCTTCATTGTTTGTGTAGTTTTATGTTCATATATACACTTATTAGTGAACTAACGAACTGTATAATTTTTAAAAGCATAAAACCAACGGACCGAAATTTTTGTAAGTTGAGTTTCTTATTTCCGAGAAAACTAAGTAAAATGTATATTTTCAATTTAAAATAAAAAATTTATTTCATCTACTAAAATATTTAAACTTCACAATCAAGATTAGTTAATAAAATAATTTCTCAATTAACAATAATGTCTAAGGATTAAAAAAAATTTGCTGTTTTATACATGTTATCAAATAAGAATATAAATTAATAAAATGTTTGATTTACTGTTTATGAACAGATTCATTTTTTTTATTCATATTCATTTATTAAATTTAACAAATAAAAATGAATAATATTTTAGAATTCATTAATTAAACAAATAAATTATGAATATAATAAAATTTATTTATATTTAATTCATTTAGTAAAATGTGAGCAAAAATAACATTCATAAAAAAAAATTCAATAAAAATATCGTGAATAAATTCAATTTTTATTCATTTATTAAATTTATTAAATTTAATATAAGGCAACAAATAATATTAGAAAATTGGTTAGTTAAATAAATAAATTACAAACATAATAAAAAATTTTTATGTTCTTTTGATTCATACCCTGTTACCAAATGCATTTTAGGGATTAATCATTTAAAGAAAATTCATATTTCATGAGATATTTCAACACTTAAGATTTTAATTTAAAAGTTTCAGGATAAAAAGATAAAACAGAACAAATTTATAAAATGCTAGAGAAGAGGAAAGAAAAAACAAAAAATTGGAAGCCCTGGTAAACAAAACGACGTCGTGTGGCAGACTCGTGACTGCCAAAGGTCTATAGGGTTTTGGAGGGGCTTTTTTCTTTTTCATCCAATTTTTCATTATTTCTTTTTCTTATTTTAAGCCTTCATCTGCCGTCGATTTCCTCTGGGTAATTTCAGTTACTATCTCCTTCTACTCTTCTAATTGTTTTAGGTTTGCAAATCAAAGAACAAATTTAGGGCACTAATGTTTGCTTATTGGTTCTTTGGGTGCAGCTAAGATTGTTCAAAAACTGATGCGAAAATGCACAATCTTCGTCACCTGATATCCCGTCTCTCATCCACAAAGAAACCAATATCCCTTCGAAACGAACCATTTCGAGCCATTGGGTCACGTGCTTTTTCTGCAAACTCACGTGGTTCCAATGATCTGGGCTGGGACACTGCTTCCTCGTGGTCCAATCGCTTGACCAAGGACCATTTCGATGGAACCATGAATCCCAAGGCGGGTGGTGGAGACGCCTACCAATCTTCCCTGATTTGGGATCTTCAAAACGAAGCTGATGCGTTGAAACAGTTGAATGATGACAACAAGAAGTTCAAGGCTTTCGTGGATGGATGGGAACAGCGAATGCATGACATGAGCGTGTTGTTGAAGCAAGTGCGTGAGCCTGGTGCCAGAGGGTCTTATCTTAAAGACTCTGAAAAGGCTGAAATGTACCGTTTGCATAAACAGAACCCAGAGGTTTATACTGTTGAGAAATTGGCTAAGGATTTTAGGGTCATGAGACAGAGAGTGGAAGCTATTCTTTGGCTTAAGCAAGATGAGGAGGAAATGGAGAAAAAGCTTGGTCATCCTCTTGACGACTCTGTTGAGCGCCTTCTTGACACTTGCCCTGAGTAATTTACTCCTTTCTTTTATTCCTCTTTTTGGTTTGAGTTGCTTGTTATTGTATTGTTTTTATCAGTGTTGGAACATTTAAAACTTTTTTCGCAATCGAAAGTGTGTGTTTGATGAGTTTTAGGTGATGCTGATTTATTTCTGCATTGAAAATGGTTGTTTGATGCATTGAATTGTAAAAACTTTTTATGGCTACAATTATCTAAACTAGATGCAGTTGGAATGTTTAGTGGTATTGCTGGTATCGAAAATGATAGAAATGGTGGAATGGCTGAGTTGGTAAGGATCGAATACTTTGCTTATGGCCTAGGTTTGATTCGCACCAGCAATGTATGTCTTAACGGAGCCATACTGTATGTCTTGGTCTTGGAACATAGAAGCCTACCCTCACCTTAAACTTTATTGTACAAAAAAATTATTGAAATGCAGCTTTAGTGCTTTTATTATTACTTATGGGTGTCTGGGTTTTTTTTGTTATCTTTCTTTCATTTTTTTCTTTTCAGTTGTTAAGCTAATCTTGATAGGTGTTGAGTGTTACTGCGTTTTGTCCACTCTACCTTGGTGGTTAATATTTTGGTTGTTGAAATTACTTAGAGTCGTATATTCATGTTTGATAATTTGGATAAAGGGAGAGAAATAATTGAACTTTTAAAGGATTAAAGGACTCTGTTTCATGACACCACTACCTTTTTGTATTGATGTCTTCCTTTACTTGCTAATGCTCTTGAATTGCTAGTTTTAGGTGCTTTCATCCTGTGCATCGCACACACAGACACTGTTGTTCTCTCCTTGCTAATCATTTTTCTCCTAGTGAGCTTTGTTGCATGCTATTCAAGTACTTGGGTATCTCCTCATTTCACTTTCAGTAATAAATTGTATCATATGTTGTATGCAAAAATGTGAATATTTGCACTTGAAAACAGTGTTTATAGATATAAAAAGTACATAAATAACTAAAAGTTGGTTATAGCTTAGTGGTGAATGGCTATCTTGTTTCCTGCTGCAGATTTTTTAATTCCCATGACCGAGAATTCCATGTAGCATCCCTTCCATACAAACCTGAGTTCAAGGTTATGCCTGAGGGTTGGGATGGCACGATCAAGGATCTAGATGAAGTTCATTATGAGATCTCCAAGAAAGAGGATGAAATGATGTATCAAGAATTTGTTCAAAGGATGAACTTTAACAAAATGAAGGTATGCTGCTTCACTCCCTGCCTCTCGTAGAAGAACCAAGAATTAGATTTGCTGATATAAATTTGTCATCAGTACCATTTCTACATTGTAACTTTTGCTTTTGCAGCTTTTGTCACTCTCACATTCTCTCCCTCTTTCTTTGTCTCTGTCTCTCTCTGGTGTTTCTTCACAGACTGCTCTAGTTTGGCTTGATTTACTTTCGAATAGGCTAAGTGATTAATTTATATGGGAAACAGGTCCATATTGAAATATGGAGAGAAGAAGAGGATAGTGATCAGATGTTGACAAATTAATAGAATGGAGTTTAATGTTGTTTGTCGACATGAGTGATAAAGGCTGATAATCTCCTGTCAAGTAAGAAACTGAAGTTTCTGATGACTAGGGAGCAAAGTTTGCTTTTATTTAATTTCGGAAGTCAGCCTTGTTCTTTTTTTAACTCTATCCAAGTTAATCAATGGAACAAAGATTCTTGTTGTGGTTATGGGCATTTCTCAAGTTACATTTTGCTTGGCATTAAATTAAAAGTCCCATTGTGGCCTTTTCTCCTCTATCATGTTTACTTAACAAGCTAAAATCCAATTGTCTAGTATATATTTAATTCTATTTTATATTTTTCATTAATGCCAATGTGTTCTTGCTTTTATACAGATAGCTGGCAAGGTAAAGCGCCACAAGTATAGCAGGAGGCGCCCCTCCGATGGTTGGAACTTCACAGTAGAGAAACTGGGACCAAAAGGAAAGCGTGGAGATGGTGGCGGGTGGAAGTTTGTAAGTTTACCTGATGGATCAAGTCGACCACTCAATGAAATGGAGAAAATGTATGTAAGACGAGAGACACCACGCCACAGGCGTAGGATTCTGCGATGATGTTAAAAGCCTTTGTGTTGCATCGTATACAGGTTGTGGTATTTGTTGACAACGTGTGCCTGCATGATTTAGAGTCTGAGCTGTTATCATCTTTGTATCCAACGGGAGTAGTAAAAGTTGTACCTTTTTTATTGCTGACTTTGGACTAAATTTGATGGCATAAGAATAATTACTTTTTTTGTGCATTCTCCATTCATTCACCAATAGATAGTATCATTTTATGTGCCTTGTGGGATTACAAAGCAAGATGGCCAATCTCCCATGGGAGCCAATGAAAAATGCCATTTCCCTTGGGCTGGAAATTGCAAAACAATGAGGACCATCTATAAGCAGGCCATGCCTAAAGGTAGATTTGGCTATTCTCATGTTTATTTATTTCATATTTAACACAATATTATTTTACATGTTACTATCATTGCGCACAACACAAAATATATATATTTGTTTTTGCTTAACTCATTCTTATCATTTTTTTTTTGTATAAATTTCGTATTATTTCATCTTGAGTTTTTCACTTGTCCAAAAGTAACTAGTTTTTCTCATTAAACATGCAGTTATAATATAATAAAGGACTTGCTTAGTTGATCACATCGTTTACACTTCTTCTATTTTAACAGAGATAAAATTTCCATAAGATGCAGAAGCATCACTTGGACACATGAGAGTGGTCAATGTTCAGTGGCCTTTTTCTTTGGGATAGTGACATTGATTACCTCTAACCATAGCAAATTCTGTTTCACCTCTAAACAAGTACTTGGTCAGTTGCTTTCTTTTCTTCATTATTAAGACAGTGATGAACTTAATCAAACTCCAAGAATCAAGATGTGAACCATATCAATTTGCAACAGCCACGTTTAGCCTGGGTCCATAACTGTTACAACCAGGCATTAAAGCATCAAATATGAACGCGAGTTTCATAATTACTTCCTTCAGCCACATCGTAACTGAGTAAACTTATCCCACTAGATTTAAGGTAATGCTGAGTAAACTTATCCCACTAGATTTAAGGTAATGCAAAAAAATCAACTTGACATAAAGGTAAGATGATACTCCAAATAAAGGGGCAAATTTCAATTCACAAGACTCTCCGTTTCGTGGGTGTTTAAGTGAGAGTTCATAATATGCAGCCTTCTTTTTATATTTTATAAAAAGACTGTTTTCAAAACTCGAATTCATTTTGTGAAATATCATTTTATTGTAATGCAAAAGAATCAATTAAACTAATTAAATTTATCCGACTAAATTTAAGGTAATACAAGAGAATCCATTAAAAATAGAAATAAGATGATATTATAAGAGAACCAATTAAAAATAAAGATAAAATAATACTCCGAATAAAAAAAAAATTGCGATCCACAAGATGTAGCATTCCCTTTATATTTTGCAAATACACTGTTTTCAAGACTCGAATCCATGATCTTTCGATTACACATAACAACCTTACCGTTGCTTGCCCTCTAAGATGATACTCCAAATATTGTGAAAAAATGTATGCCAACTCAGAATGCAAAAAATTTGATCTCAGGTGCACACTAGCATACCAGCATCATTGGGCAGTCAGCCGCTGCATGCGGAGCACTTTTAGTGTTCCAAATTTTTGATCTTCTCGAGACAGTTCTGCATGTGCTGGGTAACATCACACTTCAAGGCAGCAATTTTACAGGCCTTTATACTTCCTAGAAGAAAGAAATAAACTAGAAATTAAAAAAAAAAAATTGATCTTTTTTAGACATTTCAAGAATTTCATACCAAATTATGCACCATTGTTGAAGTCTTAGCTTTGCTTAGAATCACACAAAATATTTCAACATCCACGTCATGTAAAAAGAGGAGTGGTAAAACAAGATGCTTAATCATTCTCAACATTCTACAATCGATACTCGTAAAAATCTTCCAATTCTAAAAATTTTTCTGTAACGGTTGTTCATCATTGCCCTTGTAGTTTAGCAACAATGAACTTCGAGCTTGGAAGACTTAAATAAAAGCATCTTCTTTCCAATAAGCAACAAAAATATCACTAAAACGACAATTTGGCTTCAAATTTACAGCACTTACCACTAAGATCCAGCAAGTTAAATAGTAGCAGAGGGCAATTCCCGATGCTCCTAACCATGCTTATCGCAGACCAAACTTTTTGGTACTCCTCTATTGAAGCTCTTATAGCACAAAGTTTGGTAATGGGATAGACGTATTTAACGACATGCAAAATCAAAACAAGAAGTCAAAAGATCATTAGAAGCGAGAAACTCCTTTCAGCAATCAAAGGGAAAAGGAAACTAACAAGATCAGGTACCATGGTTTATATATTATACTTTGCAACAATTCAAGCTAAACCTGATAATTTTATACACGATACGATGATATGACACAAAAACAACACGAAAAAAATTATGTATAAATTTAGTGTAATCATATTTTATGTTTTAATTATGTCAGTATGGTTGATATAATATATTATTCATGTTGTATTTGTGTTAAATAGTAATTACACGTTTAAGATAAGTATTATTCATAATATAAAAAATTTTAAAATTATTTTAATTTATTTAAAAAATAAATTAATAATAGTTTTATCATATTATTTTAGTATTTAAATAGATTATAAATATTTAATTTTTAAATAATTTTTTGTTTAAATATTAATTTAAATGATATTTTTTGTTCAAATAAATAAATTAATCATGTGTAATTATATTATTCGTATATAATTATGTTAATCGTATCGTATCATATTTTCAATATACACTATCAATAAAAAAGAAAAAAAACCATCTCTAATCTCAAGTTAACCTGCTAAACAATAATAATAATAATAATAATAATAATAATAATAATTATTATTATATTTATGTGTTAATTCAACGTATTTGAATAAAACTCATGAATTTAATGCAACTAATAATGCGAAACTCAAAATTTAGAATTAAAATAATAAAATATTTAGTAAAAAAATTTAAATAAAATTAGAGATGTTCATTCAATCAATTTAGTTAATTTCAAACGAATTATCTAAAATCAAACTAATTAAATTAAATTATTTTATTTTTATTAATTGAATTGAATTTATTAATTTTAAAAATTTATCGATCAAATTTAATTATATTAATTTTTTTGATTAATCGAATAATAAATACGTTAAAATTAAATTTATTTTGAACTCTTAATTTTTGTTATCTTAAACAAATTAAATAAAATTATTTAATAAAATATTTAAATATTAAAGTATTATATTAAAAACTCTAACAATTTATAAAATAAAATAATTAATTTTATATTTTTTTTATTTTTTATTTGAATTATATTATATTTTAATTAAAATTTTAGTTAATTCAATTTTCAAATCAAATTAATTAAAAATCAATTTTTTTAAAAATCATTTTTGTTAATTGATTAAAATTAATTTAATAATTAATTAATTAATTAAATTCAACCATTTAATTCAATTAAAATCAAATTATGAACGCACTAACCAGTTGCCAATCTGTGACGGTGGTGGCGGTAGCAGCAGTCAAGAGTACATCTAATGGCGTTTGGGACTTATAAAAGGGTTTCTATTTATTTTCAGTTGGGAATCTCAGAACGTAAAATTATACTGTCGTTTCATCGATCCTGAATTATATATATTTATTTTTTAAAGATATAAATTAATAAACTCTAAAAAGGAATTTTTTTTTTGTTTTTCCATGAAAATAATGATAAAAAAATTAAAAAAAAGAAGAAATTGATTAAAAATATAAAAAGGAAAATATGAAAAATCCAAATAAAGCCTCCAATGCATACCCAAAGACAACAATATTAAACCCTCCGTTAAGCCCTACTTTCTTCTCTCCCTCGAAGATGCGCGGTCGCCACCATGGCCACCGTCCCTTCCGACTCCCTGGCGGCCGTCCTCCATCTCAGCCACTATCTGAACCTCTAAATCCCAATCTTGCGCTCCAAGACCCCAACGTTCTCCAATTCCTCCAAGCCCTTACAACCCCAATCCAACCAAACTTTCCTTTGCAACAAAACCCAAGTAGTTTAGCAACAATGAACTTCGAGCTTAGAAGACTTAAATAAAAGCATCTTCTTTCCAATAAGCAACTAAAATATCACTGAAACGACAATTTGGCTTCGTATTTACAGCACTTACCACTAAGATCCAGCAAGTTAAATAGTAGCAGAGGGCAATTCCCGATGCTCCTAACCATGCTTATTGCAGGCCAAACTTTTTGGTACTCCTCTATTGAAGCTCTTATGACACAAAGTTTGGTAATGGGATTGACGTATTTAACGACATGCAAAATCAAAACAAGGAGTCAAAAGATCATTAGAAGCGAGAAACTCCATTCAGCAATCAAAGGGAAAAAGAAACTAACAAGATCAGGTACCATGGTTTATATATTATACTTTGAAACAATTCAAGATAAATCTGATAATTTTACACACGATATGATGATATAACACAAAAATAACATGAAAAAAATTATGTATAAATTTAGTGTAATCATATTTTATGTTTTAGTCATATCAGTATGGTTGATATAATATATTATTTATGTTGCATTTGTATCAAATAGTAATTACACGTTTAAGATAAATATTATTTATAATATATAAAAAAATTAAATTATTTTAATTTATTTAAAAAATAAATTAATAATAGTATTTATGATATTATTTAAGTATTTAAATATATTATAAATATTTAATTTTTAAATAATTTTTTGTTTAAATATTAATTTAAATGATATTTTTTGTTCAAATAAATAAATTAATCATATATAATTGTATTATTCATATATAATTGTGTTAATCGTATCGTGTCATATTTTTAATATACACTATCAATAAAAAAAAATCCATCTTTAATATCAAGTTAACCTTCTAAACAATAATAAGAATAATAAATAAATTTATGTGTTAATTCATCATATTTGAATAAAACTGACAAATTTAATGCAAATAATAAAGCGAAACTCAAGATCTATAATTAAAATAATAAAATATTTAGTAAAAAAATTTAAATAAAATTAGAGATGTTCATTCAATTAATTTAGTTAATTTCAAATCGAATTATCTAAAATCGAACTAACTAAATTATATTATTTTATTTTTATTAATTGAATCAAATTTATTAATTTTAAAAATTTACCGATCAAATTTAATTATATTAATTTTTTTTATTAATCGAATAATAAATACATTAAAATTAAATATATTTTAAACTCTTAATTTTTGTTATCTTAAATAAATTAAATAAAATTATCTAATAAAATATTTAAATATTAAAGTACTATGTTAAAAACTCTAACAACTTATAAAATAAAATAATTAATTTTATATATTTTTTATTTTATATTTGAATTATATTATATTTTAATTAAAATTTTAGTTAATTCAATTTTCAAATCAAATTAATTAAAAATAAATTTTTTAAAAATATTTTTGTTAATTGATTAAAATTAATTTAATAATTAATTAATTAATTAAATTCAACCATTTAATTTAATTAAAATCGAATTATGAACGCACTAACGAGTTGCCAATCTGTGACGGTGGTGAGGGTAGCAGCAGTCAAGAGTATACCTAATGGCGTTTGGGACTTACAAAAGGGTTTCTATTTATTTTCAGTTGGGAATCTCAGAAGGCAAAATTATACTGTCGTTTCATCAATCCTCAATTATATATATTTATTTTTTAAAGCTATAAATTAATAAACTCTAAAAAGGGATTTTTTTTTTTTTGTTTTGCCATGAAAAAAATGATAAAAAATTAAAAAAAAAGGAAATTGATTAAAAATATAAAAAGGAAAATATGAAAAATCCAAATAAAGCCTCCAATGCATACCCAAAGACAACAATATTAAACCCTCCGTTAAGCCCTACTTTCTTCTCTGCATTGAAGATGAGCGGTCGCCACCATGGCCACCGTCCCTTCCGACTCCCTGGTGGCCGTCCTCCATCTCAGCCACCATCTGAACCTCTAAATCCCAATCTTGCCCTCCAAGACGCCAACGTTCTCCAATTCCTCCAAGCCCTTACAACCCCAATCCAACCGAACTTTCCTTTGCAACAAAACCCAAGTAATTTCTTCTTCCAAAACCCTAACATCCCTTTCCAACAACAACCACAACATCAGGTATTCAATAGCCCCAGCAGTAGCCAAAGTCAGCCTCAGAACCAGATAAGCATCGCCGCCTCTGGCCAAGTCCCGAAGGAGGTTTGGGAAAGAGCGGACCAGGCGGTGAAGCAGGCTTGGCGTGAGCTTATTGCATCTGGGAAGAGTGTTACGACATGGAAAGTTTCAGAGGCAGCCCTGGTGGCGCTGCAGGCTGATTCATGGAGCTCGTTGGGATTGGATATGCACGGGATTCCATCTCTGAAAAAGCTAATGACCATTGAAGGAAGGGTAATTACAGTACACTGATTATTTATTTTTGTATATTAGCAATTTAGGATATGAAAAGGTTGTTTTAGAAATGATTGACGCAAGAAGATTCAAAAGAAGGGCCTAACATGATTCCTTTTTTGGCCTTTCATATAGCCGACTCCAGAGTTATAGAATATAAGGCTTAGGTTGTTTCTGTTGATATATTTTGTAGCAATTTAGTGTCTATATGATGTTGAAATCCTTGAGGTAGACTAGAGACAATTGGATGCCTCTCTCTCTCTCTCTCTTTTGGGTTAATTTTTGCTCAAAAAAGCTTGATTTATTGTTGTTTATAGATTTTTTTAGAAGATGAGGGTTGCTGTTTTTGCTACTTGATTCTTTTTTAACCAAAGCCTTAAGGGAAGAATAAGATTTATTTTTTAAATTCTGAGAGTTGAAGGTATTTTATTACAGAAAGTTGGAATTGCATGGAATTATTAACTTTGATAACAAAAAGTTTGTTGGTTTTCCTCTTGTGGGATTACATATCTCTCTAGCCACATTGAAAGGAGCTCTTCACCTGTTGCAGACAAATTGAAATTTTCTACTGTCCATTTTATATCAATTTAGGATGCCAAATGAAAGACCAAATTATAGTTTGAAACATAGTGATTATTTCATTCATTTCCTTTTTTTTTTTTTTAATTTCTCACCTTCTTCTCTGTCTATTGTTTAGGTAAATGCATTTATTCAATGTTTTGTTGGAGTACGGAGGATTACAACGTTGTATGAATTGGAGATGGCAATATGTGAGAACGAGGGTGTTAGGACATTTAAAAAGCTGGAGCTTGGCCCTTTGCTTCGTCATCCTCTTGTCTTGCGTTACTTTTCGCTAAACATCAATACCATGGAAGTGTGTAAAATAACAAGTGAGGACATAATTGCTCACCTCCATGAATACATGGACAGTCATAAAAGTCAAGAAATTCTTATTGATGAATTTCTGGATTTTGTTGCTGACAAGCAAGCTACCACAAGCAAGGAAAAGCTTGGCGTGCGTATTCGGAGCTTGAAGTATGTATTCCATATCTTTCCACTGACTTTAAGTAGGAAAAGTCTCATGCACTGATAGAAACCAATGCTGCGAGGGCTACATAAAACTGTTTTACAAAACATGGCTTATTTTGATTTTGGTATTTGCTTTACGGGGATGTTTTGTGGTTTTGTCACAAATCAGTATATACTGCTTATAGATTACAACCTCCAATGTCTTGGTTGTTGGTTCAAAGGCACATTGTAGGTATTATGACCTGGTAAAACGTTCATTAATACAGTATAAAATAATTTATAACTATTAGTCCTTAACAGTAATGGAATTGGCCTTTTATTATCATAGGCTAGGAAATCTATTACACTTTGCGAAGTTTCTTCTTTTGGCATTAAAAGGTATATATTTATGTGTTGCATACTTACATGGTTTGTTTTCTTTGCGCTTTCCATATGATGTCCTATAATTTGGTTATATAATACATGGTTGATTTTTTTGTCACTCTCTGTATGATATCCTTTTGGTGATATGTTACATGGTTTGTTTCTTTGGACTTTCGATCTCATATCCTGTAATTTGGTTCTAAGGCTTAATTGGGTATTGACACCGTGCATGTGAACACATTATCTTATGAAGTCAACTTTTGACTGCCTATTGCTTCTTCTTATAGTGTTAGATTGGTAGTAATACATACTTGTATAGGTTTGGTATCTAATTGAAGGAATCAATATATTCAGTGACCACATCCTAATTTGACAACAAATCTGATATTATATTATATTGAAATTGTTACTGTTGCGATCATAGGATGCATACTAGTTTTATTAAGAAGGCTGAGAGAGAAAAAGATTTTGAGGTAAAGAAATGCCAAAAAGGACTGAAGCTAAAAGAACGTTATATTAACATTTCACAGCAAGTTGAGTCATTTATCTCAGTACACAAGGATTTTTGTGGCAAGCATATACGATTTGATTTATCAAGCTCAGAGGAGGAAGATAGCAATGACTCTCCTCATGAAGACGAAAGGAATGACAATGATGAAGGCAATGACTTCAAGTTTCCATCACAAGTTATTAGTAGCTCTGATCGGGTTGGTAGTTGTCCTTACCCCTCTGCAACAGAAGAGTTGACAAGGCTTGGGTTGAAAGATGGAATGAATAAACCTTCTCCCGCTACTGGTAGCTCAAGGCATAATGACTGTTGTGGGCCATACAAAAGGAAAAGAAAAACTGAGACTCCTAGTCCTTCCATCTCTAGACTACCTAAGTTGAGGAGAAGAGATGGGGTCAAGCAAGATGTTATTCCAAATGAAAGTGGAAATGAGGCCAAAGAGTTAAATAATTTAGATGAAGCTGATATTTCACTCTCTGATAACTCAATGAAGACATTCATCACAACCTGGAAGGAGGCATGTAGGGAGCACACCATGGCAGAGGTTAGTTCAATATTTCAAAAAAGATTAATGGTTTATTTTTGTTTTCCCATCCCAATGCAATTAGTTGGCTCATCGTGTGGAATCTGTAATATTTCACAAGAATCTGCCCAGATTTATGGTGGGCTAGGATTATAAAGTTATGGATTGTAGGTTTAGGGATATGTAATAGGTAGGGTTTAAAACTCATGAGAGTGGATCTCAAAGAATTGCTAAAATGAATTTGAAGCTTAACTTGGGCGATTTTTTGATGTTGAAGAATGAGCAATGTGATTGTTTGAAGAGGGCCTCTATATGACCTCTCCTTTATGTTTGATTGACTTGCGTCGTAGTGGTCGTCTAATACATGGAACCTTTCCTCACTGCTTTCACTTAAATAAATAACCTTAGGATTTCAAATATATTGAAATACATGAATTCAGGATCGGGATTTTTAATAATTGGGAGTAGATTTTGTAATTCTAACTGAAATGGGATGCCTAATAGCTTAGATGTGGAAGTAGCACAAATTGGAGAGGGGGCGTGGGGGATGTGGAAGGGAGGGAGCTGTGCAAACATTCAGAAAATATTTCTTGAAAATTATCTGGTAAATTGCAAACTTTAGTGTCATTATAGATTTAAGCTCTGTCTACTTCTTATTTGTATTTCCTTACTACTTCCTCTCTAACACCTCTATGCATGCAGGACGTTAAGATTTCAACAATATATTCAAATGATATAATTGTTCGTATAAACTTACTGATTGGGAGTAATTGTTACAGTTTTAAATTGAAACAGGATTTGTAGAAAAGCTTAGCCGTGCATTTGATGTGTGCATACATGGTGAGAGGGAGAGGAGAGGGAGGGGGACAAGCTTGGTCTACTTCTTATTTGTTTTACTTTCTGTCACATGCACACATAGATAGTAGTAGAGAGTTACATAGATACATACATGCATTGACACTTGCACATAGTTCTGATCAACATAGACAAGTAGAAGATATAAAGAGAGAGCAATATGTACATACATTAACACTTGCACATATTTCTGATTAACATAGAGAATGGAAGAGTTACAGACTTAGATCTGACACTTACACTGAATTCCGATTTTAGTTTCATATCTTTTGATTTTACACTGTACATGTTTGAGGATAGCCGCATTTTCAATTAGTACGAGTACTTGTGTCTTTTTGTGAATGTTACCCACATGAGGCTGGACATTGAGTTTTTTCTTTTTGTTTTAATCACTGTAATATGATATGGATTTTGTGGACTTCTTTTTTCATTCATAGGTTCTGCAAAGAATGCTTTGCTTTTACAAGTCAAAAGCTCAAAAGAGGAAGAAAATGAAGTCAATGCTTTCCTCTTATCCATTTATTGGGTTACTAAATGTTGCTGTAAGTCTGTTGAGCTGAACTGGTTACGATAAGTTGTTTGCTAAATTGCTGCAGAATCTAGTGAAAGATTCTCCCATCTTTACAGTTATATTCTTTTTATTTTTATTTTTTTTGTTGCATTTGTTAACTTGAAGAGCATGCACATATTGCATACTATTGTTTACTTTCAATTACATGATAAATCATACTCCTGTTTTTACCTTTTCCTGGGCAAAATCTCTTTTTTTGGTACAGTTGAGGCATTCAACTAGGTGCTAAGTTGCATTAGAACTAAGCAAAAGCTCCTTCAACCCCTTCAGTTGAGGCACCTTTATTGAGACACTTACCTTTAATGCCTAGGTTGTGTACCTTGAAATGTAGTAGGCACAAGAAGGCTCAAGTGGTAAGGGTGCAGTGGGTTTCGGTAGAACTCTTAGGATTGATCTGTAATAATCTTGATTGTACCATAAAAGGTATAAAAGTGTGCCTCAATTAAGTGACATCATTTTTCTTTAATTGAATGAGCTGTATTTTCAAGGTCAATATATGTGTTTCTTACAAGAATAAGAAAAGGATAATCTTGGTCCATATGTAACTTCTTGTTGGAGGTGGAAGGATAGGGACCTCGTAGCTAGAGTTTAATTGGGTGGGGACTTTTAGTTAATTATGATAATGATTTAGCTTTATGATATATTAGTTAATAGAACTGTGTCAGTTTTCTAAAACGTATATACTTTAGGTTTTTCTTATATAAACCAATTTCTTAGGTTCCTTGCTTTTGATACGGGTTGTATTTATGATATATTCACTTTGGTAGTGTTTCCTATCACTTTTAAGACCACTGTAGTGATCTAATTACCAAGGTCGTTAGATCACCTAGGTCATTTGATCACTAACCATCTTAGATTACCATGTTTGGTGCAATATTATAAATCACTGGTGATCTTAAATCACTGTAATTTGGTATTGTATAGAAAAAAGACCTCGAAATATAAAACACCCAAAATAACCTTATTATAATTAGGTTATTTAAAAAAGGCAACAATTTCAATTTTTATTGATATGAACCAGTTCTGATCACTATAATTCAAAGTTATCGACATGTTCACATATAAGGGTCACATAAGTTGTCTTTGACAAAGTGATTAAAAAGTGGAGATTTGCTTATAAAAGCTAAAATTTAGGAGAGAAATATATCTTGGCAGGCATCACTTCGAGGTTAAATTTGTCCTAAAATGATTTTTGAAGATCACTCTCCCTTGGTGAAAACTTTCCCACCATTTTGATGGGATTCAAATCCCGCATGGCAATGATCTAATCTCAGTGATCTAAGATCACTGCCATGTAGGATTACCAAGTTACTATTAAGCACAATAATCTAATCACAGTGACTAGATCACTATCAATTTTAGAAAGATCACCCCATACCAAATGCTACCTTGGGTGAGTCCCTTCTTTTTGCCTTGCTTCTTAGGAGATACAACTGTCCTAGCACCTTCAGTGTTCCAAAGACAGCACTGGCTTTTAAGTCTATTTGTGGATTCCTACTGTTAGGTATACTTATTGACAAGTCATTTTGAGACCTAGAATTATGATAGAACTTTTTTTTCACTATTACAGGTGACATCTATCAGAAAAGGAATGTGGGATAGCATCTATGATACTATTCAAGCTGTCAGACAATTTGAATTAACTAACACATCTGATAATTATTCTGAACATGAGAGCATTGAAGTTGAACCAAGTGAGAAGGATGCATCGATCCCCACACACGTACATTGTAAGTAGTATTTGCTCTACTGATGCTATTGTGAAAAAATTCTAGTATGCTTTCACGGTTTTAATTTCTTCCTTCTTTATGAAATATGATTAAATAGTTCAAGAATTTTTTTCTCCATGATTTCTTCTGAAAAGTGGTCCTTTTTGTTTGTGTTTGTCTGTGGATTGGGCTGGGTGGATGAGTTCCTTGGTGATTCTTGAGTCATTATCATTATTTATAACTTTTTTTTTTGGTAGCAGTATTTAATGATTTTCATTTTCTAGAAATGGGCATAATTGATGATTGGATTGTATATGTAATTATTGGCTCTTTTTGATTTTTTTTTTTTTTTTTGGGTTGGATCTTATTCTAAAAGATAAGTTTTGGGAATCATACTCAAATTAGGATTAGTAAATCTATGCCTTCAGATGTTTTCTTGTAGTTTGATGTTTATTAGAGTTCATTATATCATCTCTTTCCTTGTTTAGATAGTAGCTGATGAGAACAGGCTTGTTTTCAAAGAATTTCTATTCTAGACGTAAATTTAGGGAGTAGGATTTAATTTTCTAGTGGACCTGTTTGTTTGGTTTATTTGTATTACTCTTTATTTGGGTTAGGTGGGCTTTATTTTCCCATGGGCTTAATACCAGGATAAAGAAGCTTATTTATAGGTTTTATTATGTTTGGAGGTTAGATTTTGATTGTTGAACAACTTTGATATTAAGAATTATTGAATATTGTTATTCTGGAGTATTTGTTCTACATCAAGTGTTATCAGAGCAAAGGAATGACCCTTATCCCTGGGAACTCTGGTATGTTAACAGTGGCAAAGCATGGCTCTTCCCCCAGGGCTTCTTAGTGTGGGAGTGCTCTGATAGGTACCCTCTATTGCCCACATAACTTTATTCTATTCCAAGTGCTCTTTATGCCAAGCACCCGACCAAGTTGGATGGGTATCTTGTTATGCCAAGCACTCAGAGAGTAGTAGGCAGGGTAAGTGATTATGCTGAGTGCTCAACAGAGTAGGCAGGGTAGACTGCCGATAAATAATCGGGTGGTGGCCACGTCAAGCGTGACAGTTGGCATCAGAGCCTGGTTTTGATCTTGGTGCCTGTGGGTTGGGAAACTCTTCAGTAGCATTGTGGATTCCCTTTTCTTCTTCTAATTGTCAGTTTTGCTTCTGTAAGAATGCTGTAACCAGCTTCAGTGAATCATTGTTTATAGCTTGAGATTTTGTGGTCACCTGTATTTAATTTGTTAGGGTAGCATGGTTGATTCTGGGTTGATTGGTTGGTTTGTTACATAAATAAAAGGAAGTTTTGGAGACATGGAACTTGGGGAGGATTAAAGCTTTGTGCCATTTTTTTGTGGGTAATTTGTAGAGTAAATACCAAATTATTGATGTGGCTTATTAAGAGAGAATGAAATAACCAGATGATCAATCCCCAAAAATTGCAAGGTTTCTCCCTCTGCATAACTTTCATTTGACCTGCCAAGGTTTAGTTTGTGTGTGTATGAGTTGTACCATTATGATGCAAGCATCATATGGTACTCAAATGTGTTATCATTTTTACAACCACTTGTTTTTATACAAAAATAGTTTGTTGCATTTATTATTCCTCAGTTTTTTGGTCCTTCTCTTTAGAAATGTATCAGTCGCTTAATTTGATGTAACTGACTCAGTTTACTCTATTCACAGGTGTGACAAAGGAAGATGTTATCAAGAAAATTATTGCTTATTTTGAGCTTAATCATGAAATTCATGGTGGTAAATCACTTAAAGAGCAAAGGTTAATTTTGCTGAGGAAGCTGTTTAACTGTGAGTCTTGGTTGGCTGGGCAATTTTATGTTAAAGACTTCAAGTCCCTTGGTCATGGGGAGTTCTTAATGTTTCTAGAAAGACATGCTTCTTTATTACCTATTGAATTGCAGAAACTCTTGGCTGCTGAAATATGCGAAAAGTCTCCTTTGGAGGTTTGCATTCTCCAGCATCTGTTGATTGTTTTCATATCTCAAGCTTCATACAATTTACAGGACAATCAAATTATTACCAAGGAGGTTATTAATGCACTGCTCATGAAGCAATTTCCTTTATTTAATTTCAAAGTTAAGGAAAATGGTTCTATGGAAGATTTTCTAGAAGTCGTGGAGAAGTCTAAGAATGATATAAGTTCCAAATGTGTCATATTTTCAGCATCATTGCTGGGAATGTGCCATAATGGTGATTCATCGGTCTATGATGAGAACTATTCATCAGAAAATGTTAGTATGGTTAAATCAGTTGCTTCAAAGGATGCAATGGCTGTTTTGCTTAGGGCCCCAATGTTGTCAGATTTAAATTCATGGTCACACTGGGATGTTTTATTTTCTCCTTCTCTTGGTTCCCTTACATTGTGGTTGTTGAATGAAGTTAGTGCAAAAGAGTTGTTGTGCTTGGTGACTAAGGATGGTAAAGTTATTCGGATTGATCATTCAGCCACTATGGATTCATTTTTGGAAGCTGCTCTTAAGGGATCTGCCTTTGAAACAGCTTTGAAGCTGCTGTCTTTGTGTTCTCTAACTGGGGGAATGAAGCACCTTCCTTTAGCCCTTCTAAAGCGCCATGCACACATGGCTTTTGAAGTCCTTTCAAAGAACCATATTGAGAAAATTGAAGTAGCTGATGATCAGAATTTTATCATGAATAGAAAAGCATTATTTGGGCCAAAATTGCTGGAAGATGTTTCTATTGACAATTTGGGTAGTGGATTACAAATGAACTTGATCAAAATGAAGAAAGCTGCATCTCATGCTTCGAGATTTTTCCTTGATTGTCTATGTTATCTACCTTCAGAATTTCGTAGTTGTGCAGCTGACATATTACTTCATGGGATGCGACCAGTGATTAAAGATTGCCCTTCAGCTATTTTGAGTGAATGCAATGAACTGAGACAGCGTGTTATGCTACATGAAATGGGCTTTTCACTTGGCATTGTGGAGTGGATACAGGATTACCACTTATTTTGTTCCATTGATATGAATGACATGCTTCTTTCCTATGAGGGATTAGGGATGAAAACTGGTACATCTGAGATAAAAACAAGGTCAAACTATATGCAAAATGCAATAGATAGGCTTTCCTATGCTGGGAAAGAAATAATGGCATCTGATAGGACAGACAAGCAACCCAAAGTTTGTGACATGATTAGTGATGAAGAAATTTCTGCTGAGAGATTGGGCATCAAGAACAGAGAACAACCATCTGAAGTTGATGAACAGGCAGATGCATCCTTGGTTATTGAGTCAATCAGGCGAGATGAGTTTGGTCTGGATCCAAATCTTTCAGATGTGGAGAGTAGCATGTTGAAAAAGCAACATGCTCGCTTGGGGAGAGCACTCCATTGTCTTTCTCAGGAGTTATACTCTCAGGACTCGCATTTTCTTCTAGAGCTTGTAAGTCTAATTTTCGTTTTTAATTGTGCTTGGTAGGACTGCACAAATGTTGCTTAAATGGATTAAGTTTTTGGCTCGCAGTTGGTTGTGAAACTTAATTTCTAAATTACAACGAAAGAACAATTCTTCTCCATAGTTGCTTAGAAGACAAATTTATGTTCAGATATTTCATCTGACGTATCTGTTTTCCTGAAGGTCTTTGTTGATAAGTTCCATGAGGCCAACCAAGGAAGTTGTTTTTTGTGTTTTTTAGATGGAAAGGCGGTTTTTCTTTTTCCCTTGGTTGATTAACTTGTGCACATTCCTCCTGTGATCTTCCTTACTGTTACTGTTGGCCCACTGGAGCATCATCATATTTTTGTGAATGTTTTTCAATACTTAAGGTTGTTGAACTTGCAAAATTTGCTTGGTTCTTTATCCTTTCTTTTTCTTTTTTTTTTTTTAAAGGGTGCTTGGTAATTTTTTGTATGCCATGTGATGTTTAGTATATTAGTAAATGCAATGTTTGTATGCTTGATTTTGGAACTCCATCCTACTATAACTGTTCTCTTTGAAAAAGTTTAGGAAGCGTTAGAACACATACTAATTATAGTTGACACTTTTTCTATCCTAACTAGGGTAGTTTTTTGGTTTTCTTTGCCCCAAGTTGGTAAAAATTATTGAAGGGTGTTGCTGGAAGTTAGATAATTTGACTTTTTATTGTGACTCTTATTATGAGATAGAGGGAGTATTAAATTTTGCTGAACTGCTGCCACTAAATGGTGAAGCGTTTAACTGCTCTAACTAACTTCGTGTTTATTCAGGTTCAAAATGCTGATGATAATGTCTATTCTGACAATGTGGAACCAACTCTAACTTTTATTCTTCAAGAGTCGGGTATAATTGTTTTAAATAATGAACAAGGCTTTTCTGCTCAGAATATCAGAGCACTTTGTGATGTTGGAAGCTCGACAAAAAAAGGATATTCTGGTTACATAGGGAAGAAGGGCATTGGCTTCAAATCTGTGTTTCGGGTACAAAAACTTATTTTTCAGTTTTTTATTTTATGTTATCTTTTGTTCTTTGATATATCCTGTTCAAGTAATATGTTACCTTGCTTCCGTATCTAGAGTAAAAGACATCTAAAGGTGTATGAATAAGAGTTAAATGGTCCATTGAGCAACAGTAGGGTGAAGAGGATAGATAGCAATAGGTGTTAAACATGACTAATATTGCGGTTCCTATGCTTTTGTTAAAATCAATGTTTAGCACCTAGCTTCTTTAAACAGCAAAACTTTATGCTTCTTTCAGAATTAATCTTGTCCATTTTTGTCTTTCATATCCAAAAGTAGAATGTAATTTTCTTTATGGCCATAATTTCAGTTACTTCATTCTTCAAAATCTAAAAATGGCCACTAGATTGGAAGTAGATGGTTATGGACATAATGATTTTCTTCCTGCATTAAGGTTGAATATACCATTTGTTGTGCTGATAAATTATTTGCTGACACTGCATTTGGAAGCACGGTTGGGAATTGTTGCCACAGCACTTCCAAAGGAGCCCTTTATTGTTTAACTTTCTTAATGGTAGATGTTAGGTGTTGTTTCATTTGATAGATAATACATTACATGAAGTTATAGTTGCCATTTGTTAGTAAAGGTGTTAATTTCCTGTGAGTAATAGTTTTATTTTGGACTTGAACTTTCTGGTGGCATGGCCAAGCAAAATTGTGATTTGCTTAGTGTCTTTTCTTTGAAGCCAGAAGGTTCGGTGTGAAGTTTTTGGTATTTTGCCAACATTGCTATTCCTATGAGAATGCATAAAAGTCCTCAAGAGGAAATAAAAAAAAAGGACTTTATTTTGGTAGTATAATAATTGTATCAATAGGAAGAAATTTGCACTCCATTAGCCCTTGTCTAATATATCAAACTTATTAGTTACTATTCCTCTTTTGCTCTGCTCTATATTAACCGATACCTGCTTTGTTGATTATTCGTCCCCTTATGTTAATTCTATCCACCGTTGACACTTACCCGATAATTTGAGTAGCCTAAAAATGGTTTCCAAATACAACAACAGACTAAACCTATTTGATTATATGGATCAATCTGCATCACTGCGCATCATGCCACACCATATATGTAGGAAGCTTACTCAAATTGAGGTCTTCTTTAATAGTTTCCATTCATTTCTTATTTGGTGTTTCTCTCCTTCATTTGATATGACTATCCTCCATTCAGTTACATTTTCTCAGGGGGAATTAGTAAGTCTTCTCTTTATACGTCCAAACTACTTGAACTATGGTTTTTGCATTGTCCTCAATGGATGTGAAGCCACCCTTTTTCCTTATGTGCGGTTTAAGTTTACCAGTTTATCTGCTCAAGCCAGACATTTTCTTGCGTTTTTAATAGGGTTATTAGATTTGAATTGCATTTTCTTCTTCCATTAAATCATTGTGTTTAGTATGCCAATCTACTACTCGCTTGAAACCCTTTCTTGCACTGTTTGATACAAGAATCTCAATTGAAAGGTACTTACATGGTGATTGTATTAATGAATGGCTTCAATGAGGTTTTTTTTTAATTTTTTTTTATTTGGGTGATTTTGCAGGTTACAGATGCTCCTGAGATTCATTCGAATGGGTTTCATGTCAAGTTTGATATAAGTGATGGTCAGATAGGTTTTGTTTTGCCAACTCTACTACCTCCTTGTAATGTCGACTCTTTTAAAATGTTGTTGAGTGGAGATACTAATCAGCTGGATAATAAGTGTTGGAACACTTGCATTATACTTCCTTTCCGATCAGTTACATCTAAAGGAAATGATATGAACAATATTGTCTCCATGTTTGCAGATCTTCATCCTTCCCTACTACTCTTTCTCCACAGGCTTCAGTGCATTGTGTTACGGAACATGCTCAATAATTCATTTGTTGTTATGAGAAAAGAAATTGTGGGAAATGGTATTGTAAAGGTTTCATGTGGGACAGATAACATGACATGGTTTGTAGCATCCCAGAAATTGCAGGCAGATATTATTCATCGTGATGTGCAAATAACAGAAATTTCTATAGCATTTACACTGCAGGAGTCTGATAGTGGCTGTTACATACCATTTCTGGACCAACAACCTGTTTTTGCTTTTCTTCCTTTGAGGACATATGGTCTGAAATTTATTCTTCAAGGTGATTTTGTTCTTCCTTCATCTAGAGAGGAAGTTGATGTAGATAGCCCCTGGAACCAGTGGTTATTGTCAGAGTATCCCAGTTTGTTTGTTTCTGCAGAGAGATCATTTTGTTCTCTCCCTTGTTTCCGGGAAAATCCTGGAAAAGCTGTTACAGTTTACATGAGCTTTGTTCCACTTGTTGGGGAAGTGCATGGATTTTTTTCTAGCCTTCCTCGAATGATCATTTCTAAGTTAAGAATGTCAAACTGCTTAATTTTGGAAGGAGACAAAAATCAGTGGGTACCACCCTGCAAAGTTCTAAGAGGCTGGACTGAATCAGCTTGTCAGCTTTTTCCTGATCCCTTGCTCCGTGAGCACCTTGGACTTGGTTATTTGGACAAGGATATAATTTTCTCTGATGCATTGGCAAGGGCATTAGGTATACAGGACTATGGTCCCAAAGTTCTAGTCCAAATTATATCCTCTTTGTGTCAAAGAGAAAATGGCCTTAAACCGATGGGCCTAGCTTGGATATCGTCTTGGTTGAATGAGTTTTATACAATCTCATTCCATTCTTCTGGACAGGCCTCAATGAATTGTGAAATAGAAACAGTCCTCATAGATAATCTTAGAAAAATTCCATTTATTCCTCTTTCTGATGGTACCTTCAGCTCTGTTTGCGAAGGTACAATTTGGTTATATTCTGATGCCATTAACATTGGGTTTGAAGGGGAGCTTGGACTTGAAGCTTTTCCTACATTATATGCTAAACTTCGGTTTGTCAGTCCTGCCCTTTTTTCTGCATCTGCTGTCAGTATCTCACACGTAGATACAACTCTAGTCGGAAACATTACTAGTGTGCTTCATAATATTGGTGTTCAACAGCTCTCTGCGCATGAAATCATAAGGGTACATATTTTGCCAGATCTATCTGATGAAAAAATCAAAATTAGAGACAAGAATTTGACGATAGATTACCTCTGCTTTGTGATGATTCACTTACAATCTAGCTGTCCAGGTTGTCGTGTTGAGAGGGATTACATTATCTCAGAGTTGCGAAATAAAGCTTTTATATTAACAAATTATGGCTTTAAAAGACCATTTGAAGTAGCAGTTCATTTTAGCAAAGAATTCGATAGCCCTGTCAATATAAATAGATTGATTAATGATATGGATCTGAAATGGCATGAGGTTGATATCACATATTTGAAGCATCCTGCTTCCAGATTGCTCTCATCTGGACTTAAGAAGTGGAGGGAATTTTTCCTGGAAATTGGTGTCACAGATTTTGTGCAAGTGGTACAACTTGATAAAAGCTTTGCTGATATATCTCATACTGTTCTTCAGAATTTGTCAGATTGGGACTTAATTTCTCCTGGATCAGTTTTTAAGGATTGGGAATCTTATGAGTTAGTTCAGTTGTTATCCATATTGTCCACAAGTGGCAATCATGAAGGCTGTAAGTACTTGTTGGAGGTTCTTGATGAACTTTGGGATGATTGTTTTAGTGAAAAAGCTTCCGGTTGCTGCAATTCTAAATGTGGTGGTGGTGTTAGACCCTTCAGATCCTCATTTTTGTGCAAGATCTGTGATATCCAGTGGGTGGTTTCTAGCATGGATGATAAGCTTTACTATCCAGAAGAGTTGTTCCATGACTGTGATCCAGTGCGTTCAATCCTAGGTGCATTTGCTCCATATGCTGTTCCAAAGGTTTGTTTGATACTGATATTATAATTTGATGATGTCATGAAATTGTTTCTTCTCATTGAATCTTTCTCTGAGAGTTCTGGAGGTTGTGAGTGTAATGTGGAAAAAAAGTTAGAATTTTTAAGCAGGCAGTTCAAAGCATGATATCCACCTTTTTCTTGAATTGATATTTAATGTGAAAATTTTCATAGAATGAGCCAAGA
The DNA here is from genome assembly GCF_047325235.1 of Durio zibethinus. Classification (NCBI taxonomy): domain Eukaryota; kingdom Viridiplantae; phylum Streptophyta; class Magnoliopsida; order Malvales; family Malvaceae; genus Durio; species Durio zibethinus. Next base: position 16,064,109 of record NC_143188.1, on the reverse strand, counting down.
AAACAAAGAGGCGACTCAATGTCCTTGTTTGTTTTGCTTTCTATGGCATAGTAAGTAAATTTTGGTCTCTTCATAATGCAAACAGATGACCTAAATTTTAAAATTATTCAAATTAATTTTTAGAGTTTTAACAGTTTGAAACTTTACTTTTTCCCTTCAACATAATAATTTTGCTAACTTTGAGTTTAATGTTCTGTGCTTCTTTTTAGGTGAGAAGTGGAAAGTTAGTAAAGGATATTGGTTTTAAAACTGAAGTTACCCTTGATGATGTTCTCAAGGTTCTAAAATTATGGAGATCTGAGAGCTCTTTCACGGCCAGGTATTACTGCCATTCTGCTAGGTTTGAGTCTTTGTTATGGATGCATATTGTTTGATGAAAGAAGTTTGGCTACTTCCAAGACATCTAAAGTGTCATGGAATTTTCTAGATTTATAAATTTATATGTTTATGGTTGGATGGTGGATGATGTTTCACTGATCCCTGAACATCTAACCAATTGGTGGCATTACAGAGCTGTAAGTTATGATGCTACTAATTGTTGGGAATATAGTTTTTCTTCTTTTAATTCTAGCATAATCAGAAGATATCCATTAGTTTCTTTTAATTGATGTACTAATTTTCTCAAAATGATAATCCCTGATTTTTACAAGTCTTGTAAAGCTGAAAAGTGAGAGGAAAACCTTCACAGATACAGCTGTCTTTAAATTTTGTTTAGGTAACCTTGGGAAAGGATTAGAAGTTTTCATTTGCAAATTTTTTCTTGTTTAGGAAATATTTTTGTTTTTGTGTAAATGTTTGTTTCTTTCAGGGAAAGAAACTGATTTCTTTTTGTTTTCTCTTTCGGTTGCACAATTAGTTTTTCCCTGTTTCAGAAATTTGTTGCTGACTGTTGTGATATGATTCACAATTGTAAAGAATTTTCTTTATGGTAACATAAATCACTTTTCTCATGCTATTAATGTAGGGCTGTGAACATTTATTGTATTTGCATTTTACTTTTTTTATTTTGTTCTGTGTCTCCAACTGTTTGATTTTCCATTTACCAATTCTCATTTGAATTCAATTCACTTATTTGCATGCCAGCATAGCACAAATGTCCAGACTATACACATTTATTTGGAATGAAGTGCATAATTCAAGTCAGAAAATGTCTGTGGAATTCCATTCAGCATCCTCTATATTTGTTCCATACAAGTTAGCTTCGAAGCCTGACGATTTGGTATCTGGCATATTCTTGTCTTCTAAAGAAGTGAATTGGCATGATTCAACTGGAACCATGGACCAAATGTATAATCATTCTCAGTCTGGTGTATTTGTTGAGAACCAGCGCCCCTTAAAGAGAACATTGTCCAATGTTTATCCAGGTCTCCATGACTTTTTTGTTAATGAATGCCAAGTGCCTGAGAAACCTTCTTTCTGTGGTTACCTGGATATTTTGCTACAGTTATCAGCACTTACTTTACCTTCACAAGCTGCTAATGCTGTAAGTGACCAAACTTAACAGAGTTTATCTTGTCCCTCACTGGAGCCATGCTATAATCTAATATATTTCTTTCATGGTTAGGTTTTCCAAGTCTTTCTGAAGTGGGCTGATGAACTGAAGTCTGGATTACTGAGTACTGAAGATATCAGTCACATGAAAGAATGTCTTAATAAATCAGAGTATACTTTGCTGCCTACTGTACTAGATAAGTGGGTTTCCTTGCACCCTTCTTTTGGTTTAGTGTGCTGGTGTGATGATGAGAAATTAAGGAAGAGGTTTAAGCACCTGGATAATATTGATTTTCTGTACTTTGGCACTCTCAATGATAATGAGAAAGAGTTACTTCAGACTAAAGTGTCTGTTCTAATGCGTACCTTTGGGATTCCTGTTCTTTCTGAGGTAAGAAGCAAGTAGTTAGGATGTTGAAATTTGTACCATTTAAGCATCCAGAAACTCAATCATATGGCTTTAGCATTTTGTCTGTTTCACTTTTTGTTTTTAAAAACAATTCATCTGAAATTTTTTCTTGGTATATTTGGAATTCTTGTGATTTCATTCTAAATATTATTAGAATTTTTTTTCCCTTTTGGATACACCTTTTTATAAGTTTGTTGATGTGTCTGATTGAACCCATGGAAGCTTCACCATAGATCAACATTTCATTCATGCTGATAACGATGAACTTCATTCAATTTGTAGTACATGCTGGCATTTGCATAGTTGGCATACTCCTTTCTTAAGTTTTTTAAAGTTCAAAAGTTATGATTTTCTTCAACTAATGCAGTTTTGTTGTGATCTACTATGGTTTTTGTTTATTTGTCTATGCCCTTTCTTTTTTCTCCAATGTATTCTTATTAATACAGAGGATTATTCGTGGTTACTTATGAACCTTTAGATGCTAAATTAATATCAGTAAACCCAAATATGGCCAGAGACACATCTAGTTACTTAAAACCATCATTAATTGGAAAATAAGGAGTTAGCGCAGGTTATTACTGGAAAGTTAGAAGTCAGTAGTAATATCACTTCAAGGGCAGTTACCTTTGTATCCATGCTGAAAATTGACCTTCGGTATGTATACTGCCTTTGTCCACCCCTCATGTGTTTGCTTTTACATAGGTTGTTACTCGTGAAGCAATTTGTGATGGGCGAGCAGATTGTAGATTCAAAGCTTCCCTCATGAACTGGGCTCTTCCTTTTGCACAACGCTACTTATATAGTGTTCATCCCGATAGTTATTTTCAACACAAGCAATCTGGATTTGAGAATATAAATCATTTACAAATTGTTGTCGTTGATAAGCTGTACTACAGGAATGTTATAAAGAGCTGTGGCATTGTTTCCAATAAGCAGTTTGAATGCAGCTGTCTTCTACAGGTATGGAGTGGATTTTTTGTTTATGTGATCTATAGAGCCTACCGAAATCAAATTCCTTGCATAACTGATAATGAAATTTGTGTGTAGTCCATGCTGTTTTTATTGTTTTATTCTTAAACCTTTTTATTGGATAAATTATCTTCTTTTTTAAATGTATAAGAACTTGAAATTTGGCACTGCACATGGAAGTAGCATTGACGCTAACTGTAATGCTAAAGTCTAAAGGTATTATTTTATTTTGCTCATCTGGGCTTGCTACATGTCATGTGTTAACATGCATAATGCAAATGCACGGCACAACATGGTATCTCCCTCTCTTCGGTTATAAAATTGCTTATCTGTAGCATAATCAATGAGTAGTTATGTCTACACTCTAGTTTTCTTATGGGATAAATTAAATTGTGAAATATCTAATTTGTCCATTCATTAACATCTTTTAGTTCCGTAATGTTTATAAAATAAATGAGTAAATTTCAGTAGTCAGGCTATATTGGGATTTCTGATTACATGGGGATATAGGTATTATCTCCATTTATATAGTAAATATTAAAACTTTTTTTTTTTTACAGGATAATATTTTGTACGCCACTCCTGAATCAGATTCTCATGCCTTATATATGGAGTTTTCTCGTTTGTTTTTTGATGGAACTCCTGATTTGCACTTGGCAAATTTCCTTCACATGGTCACAACTATGGCAAAATCTGGTTCTAATGAAGAACAGACACAGTTTTTTATCTTGAACAGCCAAAAGGTGCCAAAACTTCCTGATGAAGAACCTGTTTGGTCCCTTTCTTCTGCACCTTACGAGTTGGAGAATAATGAATCTCTTGGGACCAATTCTGCCACAACAGCAGAAAATGAGCAATCCACTTCAAAATCCAAGAAAAAAACAGGGATCTACTCAAACTGGCCACCTGTGGATTGGAAAACGGCACCTGGTCTCAGTAAGAGACATGCACCTATCTCACAACCTAATGATGGCTCAGAAAAGCACACGGATAATGGTTCTGAGCACATTGATTCACATACCTGCAGTGATGTTCCAGTTGAGATGGACACCAATATGTCCATGGGAGAAAATATTGCAACAACCTCAACAGTTCTAATTTTGCCTGACTCTGGAAGTATGGATCGCCATCATGGCAACACTTGCAATCCAGCTGAGTCCGTTGTGAGAATCGCATTTGATCCCGTTGATTTAAGTCTAGTGTCGGATAACCGTCAGCTGGTTTCATTTGAATTTAGCGAGAGAAATCAGCTTAATACCGGATTTGTTTCATCTGAATTTAGCCGGAGAGATCAGCTTCATACTGGCACACCCAGTGCAGCACAAGCTTTGCTAACTGGGAAACTGGGTGAGCTCGCTGCTTTCAAATACTTTACTGGCACCTTGGGTAAGACAGTCACGTGGGTCAATAAGGATAATGAAACTGGGTTACCCTATGATTTAGTGGTAAATGATGAAGGTCATATTGAATACATTGAAGTTAAAGCCACCAAATCTGCAAGGAAAGACTGGTTCAATATATCAACAAGAGAGTGGCAATTTGCTGCTGAAAAAGGTGAGTCTTTCAGCATTGCTCATGTCCTTTTATTAAGTGATAAGGAGGCCAAGGTCTCGGTATACACAAATCCTATTAAACTTTGCCAGCTTGGCAAGCTGCAATTGGTCATTTTGATGCCAAGGCAGCAGAAGGATTCAGTAATCGTGTCCTAACTGGTGCCATGTTTTATATGTGATTTTGTGGATTAAATTAACAAATTGATCTTTGGAATTACCTGCTGGAATGTCCCTTGGCTACTTTTGATGCGAAAGAATCTGTTGCTTGAATGCTGGAATCACCAAAGTTATGTCTCATATTTGGGCCCGAGCAGACTGCATGCAAGCTCAAGGCCCCTGCTATGAAATAATCTGACACAGCTGAGTTGTATGCTAATACATTTTAAGGTACATTTTTTCTGGTGTCTGGTATGATTTTTCAAGAGAACATGGTATCCCCTTGAAGACTAAATCCACATTTCTGAGAAGCTCCTGAATGGGATTTAATGACAACATTGCCAGAATTCAAGATGATAATTTAAGGCATTAATGTACTTCAAAATGTTGTACCATAGGACATAGAATGTATACATGATCCACATTCAAGAATTTATAGTTTCCTGTAAGATGTATATAGTCGTATTCATTGTTGAATGCTTTGACATAAAGAAACATGATTAATTTTTATATTAAAAAGCTTTTTATTGAGATTTTAGTTAAACTATTTGTGCTCCTGAATCTGCTGTCTTCCATGATTTTGAAGCTAACAAAAGATGAAGAATTTGGGTGCATATATTTTTGCAGGTTCCTTTGGAATTGGTTGGTCAGAAACTGTCTCCAAATCTGTTCAGCTGTCTGAAACCAAGTGCTCTGGTTCTGTCTTCTGAGACCTCTCAAGTAACTTTTCTTTTTCACAAAATTAAGTTTATTTTTTTGTCAAAATGGTGTGACGGAAATCTTAGTGGCTGATTTTTTTTTTTTTGAGTAATTTTAATGATATACAAAAAAAATAGGAAAATGACAAATAACAATAAATTAAATTTTATATTTTATAATTATGGATCGTTTATATATAAAATCAAAAATAGAATCATATTAAATAATAATTTTAAATTTTTTTACATCATTTATTTTTATTAAAAATAATTTTTTATTATTCTTTATTACTTACATCTATATATTTTGTGATTTATTTTTAAATATATTAATTTCACCTTAATCTAAAATTTCATTTCTTGTAATTAATGCACAAATAAACCTATGTTATCACATTATCGATCTCAAGTTCAAATAAAAGATGGATTATGATAAGACGACGATTAACATAAAATACAGTCAAGTCATGACAAGAGACATAATTATATGAAAATAATAAGATTTAATATTTTAATAAAATTTATGTGTTAGACAAAATTTAAAAATTATATTATATTTAATAGGCAAATAATAACACGATAATTTTTTTTACTTAAAAATAAAACAAACGATAGCTATACATAAATTGTCAGTCTACTAAAATTATAATTTGGCAATGGTGTGGCTTAAAAATTAAAATGCTTTGATTTGAAAAACATGATTAAAAAATTTCACCATTTTGAGTAAGAGAGTTTTTGTTAAACAAAATAAAAAATTTCCAAAAATATAGGCCCAGCCCTTTAATCCAAAGCCAAACCCAAACAAAACCCTCATCCCCTCTCTCAATCAGCGTCCCAAAAGGCATCCATGGCAGCCTCTGGTACTTCCTCTTTCAAAACCCTCTCCAAAACCCTCCTCCGCTCCTTCTCCACGAAGTCATCAAACCATAACAACCACCAACAAACCCACAAATTTTTGGATCCCAACTCCTTCTTAGGCAGCTGGAAGAGCCCCAACGACCCCAAAGAAGCCGAGAAGAAACTCGCCCAGTTGCGACGAGACTATGCCAAGCAAGTCAAACATGTCCGCAAGGAATACATCCACGAGATGGAGTTGTTGCGTCTTGAGAAGCTGAGGAAAGAAGAGGCTAGGAAAGAGGCTATTAGAGTTGCTAATGAGGAGCGGCAAAGGCTTAAGGCTGAGGCTGCTAAGGTTAGAGCCCAAGAGCGTATGGTTGCTGAACAAGAGTTTCGACAGATCCTGGTACTCTTTTACCACCCAATACTTCTATTATCTGAATTTTATGATGAATTTTAATAATAAAATAAGAAAGGGTAAATCGAAATGGTTTATAATTTAGAAATAAACCATAAAAAATGTGTTTTATATTTAGCATATATACACAAATTGTGACGTGATAATTTTTTTTTTACACGTATTAGATATGAAATAAATAAATATGAATACTAGGATTGTTAGGTATAATGGCAGCTTGTAGATAATAGATTTTATATTTATTTGGGAAATTAAAACTTATTTTTCCCCTTATTTATTAGTTTATTTTTTAAGTTGAGTAAGAGACTCCATAAAAAAATAAAAATAAAAAGTTGAGTGATGCTGAGCTTATTTTTCTTACACTTTGAATGTCGTGACAATGGAGAAAGGAAATGGAATTGGGGTTTATGCATGTAATGCTTATTTCCCTTGAATACCATGGTAGATATGGTTGATTCTTGGTATACCATGGCTAGGTGAAAAAAATATGGTGACCCTAATGGTAAACACTAGACGTTTGAGCCTTTGAGGACATTGCTTTTGCTTACTGCTATTGCAATTTGTATTCAATGGAAGGGTGTTAACATATAACCAAAAGACCATGAGTTGCGTCGGGATTAGCCAGCCTTAGAACACTCTAGCCAGTGAGATCTAAAAATAATACTACCAAATTCAACCTTTCAAGTTATAATAGAATTCTTAAAGCTGCACTTGTAGATTTATGCTAGTCAACAAGTAGTTTCAAATAGTAGATTCCCCACGAATTTGCTAGGCTCGGCGTAGATAAGCTTGCTTGGATAGGCCCGGGAAGGGGTTGTACCGGACAAAGCTCAGGAACCCCTTACCTTTAAATAAAAAATAATAATAATAAATTCCAATTGCTGTCTGAAGATTTTCTCTGTCGATGTAGAAATTAGATCATAGATCCAGCCCCTTATCGGATTTTTTTGTTTATATAATCTGTAGCCAACTGAATGCGGTAATGTGATCAGAAGGATTTACTTAATTTATTTGATGAAAGATGACATTTCAGCTTAAAGAAACTTGCTGGCAAAACGGAAACAGATAGAGAGGAGAATTGTAAACATCTGGTACAAATAGCAAAAATCTTTTCAAAATGCAATCCTTGTTTAGGGCTTATTAATAATTGGCATATGGTTAATTGTGCGTGGAGATGGGTAGGAACTGGCTTTTTGAAGCATTTTTCAATCTCAACCTTGTCATGCTGAAGTTCTTTTCATGACTTATGTAATTGGTTGCTTGATTTGCAGAACAATACCTTACCATTTAGATGCATGGAAGTGAAATTCGATTACATGTTAAGGACACATCGTCTGCTATCAGCTCACTTATATCTAATATGTATATATATATGTATGCCTGAACTTTGTCAGACCTTATATTTATGGCCTTATTTTTTATTTTTAATCTGAAAATAAGTATTTGCCAAAAACATTTTTTTGAAAATAAGTTGCTTAATACTGCATTTTTAATCTCTCTATCTTATGCTCAAGATTCTATTTCTATGAATTCAGTTGAAAGAAAGAGCAGAAAAGCTTGAAAATTGGAGAATGAAACTAAAGAAACACGAGGATAAAAAGAAAGAGGCGAATGAGCTACTGCATAGACAAAGTTCCATGTGGATTGAAGAAAATGATTTGGAGAGGAAGATCCTGGAAGCCATGGTTGATACCACACCCCTGTGACCTTCCCATCACTACCAAGTTTGTAACTGATTTTGTCCTTTAAAGAACTGAAAAATAAGCAGGATTTTGTCCATTTTACTGGGATCTAGTGACTAATGGAAATGTTTGTGTTCTCTTTCTTTGTTAAAACTGGCTTGTATGCAGCTTTATTGGTAATTGCATCATTGAAGACTTATAGTAGGATGCTCTGGAACTAGTGTTCAAGCATATGTAATTTACTGTAGTACTTTATTGGCTGAATGCAGTTTTACTGTTCAAGTGAATTGCTTTATCTGTCTCGCCTGGAGAGTTCGAGTCTTTTAGGGTTTGGATTATTTCAGATTTGAGTCTTTTGGTTTGACACCTGTTTACAATCGTTTGGATAACTGAATTCGAAATATTTTTTGTCTTAAGTATTGAATTTAAAATTAAAATTATTTAGGGTTACACACGAACTGAACGAACGAACATGTGTATTTTATTTGTTTATTTATTTTTAAAGGTTCAATTCTATTTGTGTTTGTTAAGAAAATTATTCTGTTAGTTTATGTATATTCATTTAAATAATAGATTATTTGCATTTAATTTGTATTCATTTAATAAGTTAAATAAGTTCATTCGTGAACATTAAACGAACACGTTCATTAACATATATAAATAAATATATTCATAAATAATAAATAAATTATAATCAAACAAATTTAGACAAATAAATTTTAAACAAATATAAATAAACTCAAATAAACATAAACGAACTTAAAATAGGATTAAGGTAAAGGATAAAAATATGGTTTTATTAATATTATTATAAACAAACAATAAACGAATAACAAATGAATAATACACGAATAAGTTTTAAACAAACTTTAAATGAGTTTATTCACAAATATAAATGAATCAAATAGACTTTTATTTATATTCAATTTGTTTAATAAACGAATATAAAAATATTGTTCAAAATCGTTTGTTAAATTTAATAAACGAATATAAATGAACAGAAATTGAATATATTCATGAGCAATTCGTTTGTTTACACCCCAAAATTATTTAATTTTTCATGTTTTAAACATTAATATAAAATAAATAAATATAAATATATAAATTATCAAATCTAATATCCAATCAAGAACTGCCTAACCTTTGGTTTATTATAATCCATCAATGTTATCTTAGAATTAAAAAGCAAAGCAAGTAGTGTAAAAGATATGGGCCCTCAAAGCACCAAGGGGCAATTCCTGATCCTGGATTTTCTCTAAAGTCCACAAACCATTTATAACCCTTTGACCTGCTTTTTCAAAGGGTCTGTTTACATGGCTATTCTAACACAATATAAATATAATACAAAAATATATATATATAATTTAAAATTTTAATAATAATTATATATAAATTTAATAAAATTAAAAAATATATTTTATATTTTTATATCAACATAAATTTGTAATATATAATTTTCGTATAAAATATGATGTAAATATATAAAATTTTATATTTTATAAATATACAAATAATCAAGTCTTAATAAATACTTTAACGAAAAATTCTCCTTAATTTTTTTTTTTTCTATTCTTCCAACAATGATCATCAGATTGGTAGAAATTGTTTGCTTCCTTCACAATCCCTTTACTTATTCCTCTAACCATATAGCTACCTTGTCTTATAAGGAAGATCAAGACATATCACTAACCCTTTCTTTTCTTCTTAATGATGTTGGGGCCTAGATGAAGCATCTACATTAACAAACTATTATTCTTAATAAAAACGTTAAAATCTTGAAATTTAGTAAATCCGAAATAATCCAACTATTAATTAATTATTATCATTATAAATATCGGATCACGTTAAATTATTATAAAATTTTTAAATAAATATTGTAACTTTAATTAAATCACGTCAAAATTTCATGATTGAACAAAACAAAATTAACTTGAACAATGGTGACCACCAACACAACCCACACCACATCAAGTTCTAGATGATTTTAGGTTAATAATTGGATTTGTTGAAACCAAAATTTCAAGCATTTGAAAATGTGGGTCGATGATTGTCTATATTTTATTTGATGAATCATATATTTATTTTATATTTTATATAAAAATTATATATTATAATTCGAATCGATATAAAATAATAAAATATAATTTTTTTAATTTTATTAAATTTATATATAATTATTATTAAAATTTTAATTATATCATTTTTATATTTTATTTTTATATCGTATTATCGTATCATAAGAAAAATTTATGACATTAAGTTTCGATGAGTCATGGTTCTACTTGTTTTTTTCTCTCTCTCCCACTAGCCAACTCATAAGCATTCATGCATAATAAAGTTAAAGCACAAGTATATTTCAACGTCATTAAGTTTCATTATTTTCTTTGTTGACAATATGCTACTTGATGGGGATTTTTGCTTTCTTTCTCTTAGATTTGAGGTATGATATGAGGTGTGAATCCATTTGGATACACAAAATTTACATTGCCAATGGAAACGTACTTGAATACAAGATTTAACAATTTATTCGATTTTTTTTTAACGTGAATTCTTGTAAGGTTGAAATTTAATTTCTTGTATATATAATTTTTTTTTTAATTTTATTCTCACTTGTATTAAAAAAGAGGTATCCACATATTGGATTAGACCCGATCCACACTTCAAAATATTTTCCCAAAATTCAATTCATCCATTAAAAACCATTTATGTTCATTTTATTTAAATGTGTTATTAAATTATTAAAAAATATTGTATAATAATATTTATAAATATATATTTTAAATTAAAATAAATTATCTAATAATAAAATATTTTTATGAGCTAAATCTAAGTTTGAAAATTTTTCTCTAAACTTAATCAAACGCGTAAAATTGATAAATCATTCGACCCATGAATCAAATCTATTATAATCAAAAGAAAAAAAAAATTTAATATTCAAATTGCCTCTCTTTCTATCTTATTTAATTATGCTAAGCAAATCTAAATCAAGATTTACACACTCTTTGTTATTTATAAGAACTTGGGTTATTAGTCAAACATCCATAATAAAAAATTAGAAAATAAATTTGATAATTATTTCCACCAACTTAACAAAACAATTTGATCCAAAAATGGTTAAAATGACATGCAAATGAGATGGATATTGCATAACCTCCTAATGCTAAAATCTAAAGCAAAAATGGATTAGCTATATATAATAAAAAAATGTTTAAGTAAAAGAAAGGGAGGGAGTGTTAAGACAAAAATGCTTTAGCAAGTTGATGTCACTTCTTACATGACAGCCACCAACCTAGTGATCGGTCCTGACATAAAAGCATAGTTCCAAATTGAATATTGTAATGTAATGACCTAATCTGGTTATCTAACCCTCAACTAACTCTATGCTGGATTTTTGGGTTACATCCCATTTTTCATTTTTATAATAATATTAGTATCTAAAATGAAATAATTATTGGGTGAACTTACTTACTTCCACCAAAACTAATCTAAATTATCAAGTTTGGTTTAATAAAAAAAAATAGTCAATAAAACTTTGGACTGACATTTTCCAACCAAGTCATACATGATTTTTGCTTTGAAATTGGAACATAATAAAATAATTGAAAGTAAGAACATATAGGTTTTTTTTTTTTCTTGGTCCTCTTAATCTTATTTTATCTAATAGAGCTGATAATTTTAAACATAATAAAGTAACACAACACGAAAATAATATAAATAAAAAATATGAAAATGATATAATTTAAAATTTTAACAAAAATTATAAATAAATTTAACAAAATAAAAAAAAAAACATATTTCATATTTTTATGTTAATACAAACTATAATACTTAATTATCATATAAAATATGATATAAATTCATAAATTATTAATATTTTATATATATAAATATAAAAATTATCAAGTCTACTAGCCAAGAACACAGCTTCTTGAATATCTTTAAAACCAAGCAATAAAAAAGTTGCCACAATTCTTGCATGCAAAAAAAAAAAATGAATAATATAAAGAAAAAAACAATTTTTATTTTGGGGTGTTATTTTCAACAATCTCTTAAATGTGCTATGAAAAGAAATAAATACATAAATGGTGTTAACCAGTCACTCTCTATATGTCACTATCATGTTGAATTGCATCCAATGTAAGTGATTAACAATGGGTTTTGGTGATAGATTTTGATGGTATATATTCCATAGCGATCAAGGGTCCCCCCCACAAAGCATCACAACAAAACTTTCTTCTTCACTTAAACACAAAAAGTTCACTCCAAAACAAAAACAATTGAGATGATGCCAATAGATTCCAAAGGTTTGGAGTTGGAAAGCATTAGTGCATTTGGCCAACCACTACTATTGACCACTCCAAATAATAATAATAATAATAATAATAATGCATACTTTTGATAACCTTATTATTTAGATTATCATATCTATTATTGCTATAATCATAAATTCAACATATCATTTTTTTTCTTTTCTTTATAAATGTTTTCTTATTCTTGTTAGTATTTGTTAAATTAGATGATTGATTATATCAAAAGTTTATATTGATAGAAAATTATTTAGCTATTATATTGAAGTTCGAACGAATATATTTATGTACGTAACAAATGAAAGAAAGATGATTTATAATAATAAATAAAAAATAATTTCATGAATTTTGTGAATTGAATTTAAGATTTTTAGTTTTTTAATAATTAAAGTTATCAAAAATTAAATTTTAATTATTAAAATTAAAAATCAAGCTTTCATTTTATTACCGTATTAAGTCAAAAGTTTAAAAAGCGAAAAAACTTAACTAACAAAAAAATAACTATTATATTTAAATTTTAACAATAAAAAAAAATTACGAGTATATGTTGTTTGTGGCAGCTTGTTGTCTCATATGGCTTGAAGAGTCAAGTCACCGTCGGAGTTGGTAAATAACAAATGGAACATTTTAATTTAAAATATCATACGATAATATATATATATGTATATAAAATAAAAATTATATAAATTTGATAAAATAAAAAAAATATATTTTATATTTTTATATAGATATAAATAATAATATATAATTTTTATATAAATTATTAATATTTTATGTGATACTATAAAAATGATCATGTTTGTTTTTAATTCATTACATAGAGCGAGGGTGGAGGAGTGGCCCGGTCCGGCTGCTTCTCCTCACATGCACGCGCATTGTACAAACATAAAAACCCATTGCTTTCATAATAATTTTGCATTTGCATGCCTTGGTTTCCCCACAGCCAGTCCCCTTGCCTTTGGACAAAGCTGTCTTCTGCTTTTTATATAATGAAAAAAAAAAAAAAGAAATTTGTTTCTTTTTTTTTTTCATGACAAAGCTGTCTCACCTTTGGACAATAGAATCAGACCAATGTTTCCCCAAAGGATTTTTCGAAGTAAAATTATGTCAGGGTTGATTTTCCTTCTTTTTTTTTTTTTTTTTTAATGCAATAGGAGACTTCTAAAAGTAGTAATTTTGACACTTAATTCAGAATAAACATGTAGTAAAAGTTACTTCAGGTCATTTAATTTTAATAATGAATTAACAAATAAAAAGGGGTCAGATTGTTCTTTCTCTTTGTCTTTTTTTTAGAAAATTTAGGAAAATTTGGAGCATATACTTTCCAACTGTTTGTAAAAATTTTTTTACAACAAAAAGATTGTAATATGAAAATAAAAAAATAGGTTATAAGTATATGGATTTGAACATTAAATTTTTTTAATAATTAATATATGAATTAATTGAGTTAAATTTGAGATTTATTTGTCATTATTTGGCTTCAAATCTAATTGCAATTAGAAATACAATTGAGTCAAATTGAATAAATACAGTAATAAATTTAAATTCAAACTCAATTTTAAATTTATTATACTAAACTCAATTCAAGTTTAATTGAATTTTAATTTTTAAATTCGAGTTCGACTTGAAATAAAAATTAAGTTATCCAAATTCTGTTCAATTAAGTTTATCTAATAAAAAATGAACTAAATTTTCATGTTGGATTTCAAGTTCGATTATGTATTCAAACTCAAGTTTGAGTTCAAATTTATATATATAATAAAATAATAATTTCAAATAAAATAATAAAAATATATTAAAATTTAAATGTTCGATTAAATTTATGAGTTATTCAAATTATATATTAAAATATTTGAATTTACTTTACTCGATAAAGTTAATTAAAAAATAATTAAATTAAATTTAAATTTTATTTAAATTAAACTCGAATAATAAAAATATTGATATATTATTTATTACCCTGGTTCAAAATAACAATGACTAAACTTGAAGATTTTTTTTTTTCATCCAACAAAGGCATATTATATAGCATTACCGTTTTTTTTTTTTTTTTTGTCGAGAAATGCTAGAGTAACAGAGTTAATTGAATGGAAATAACACTACGATGACTTTCAAGTTCAATTTTTTTTTTAAACAATTTGGTATTACGAATGTCAAACAACTTCTAAAAAACTAATTTCGGACCAAATAACATAACCCTTTCTAGTCAAGCCTCATGCGAAACGAACATGGCAGCCGTCAGCCTCCCTCCCATAAATAAACATTAAGCGTTTATATTTAAAAAATATTTTATTGTTAAAACATAAATTTTACACAATCTCAAAAAATTGAATAATGCTATTTTATTAATAAAATAAATAGAAATGATATTATTTTATTAATAAATAAAATTTTAAAAAATATTAATTTTTTATATATTTATTTTAAAGTGGATATTTGTTTGTAATTTTTTCTTTTATCAATAAATTATTTTTCTTTCAAGAAAAACAACCATGGCTCCCTTTCATCTTCATATATTTATTTTTTTGGGCCATTTTCCCTCCATTAAAATTTTGGTACTATTTTTTTCTCAGTGAATTTGTATGCAAATGGCGGCCAAAAGAAGGATTTTCAAAATTTTTAATAATAAATAATAATAATAATTTGATAAAATTAGAGGCATATTTGAATTCAAAAACAAAGTATCATTACCACCATAATAGCTATTGAGTCAAAATCAAGAAACAAAAAGGCCATATGGTGGCTTCCACCACCACAAACTTCATCATTTATTTTGCTGTAATATTCTACTTGTATTATACATAACATGCACCTCCTCCTTCGAAGAATTGCATGCAAGGACAAAATATGACTTTAATAATAATAATAATAATAATAAATTATTATTATTATTATTATACTTTTAAAAAGAATAATAATAAAGCATTTGTTACAGCTTGGTGTCCATGTTATCTATCACGTTATTAAAGTTTACTTTTAAAAGATATTTGATTCATGAAATTATAAATTTTGAAAAAAAAATAGATATTTGATATATATTTTTTAGTTTTAGATTCATTAATTTAGTTAAAGAAAATTCACGTATAATAATTTTTGAATAATTATCATAATTTTTTTTTATATATATGATATTAATTTTTCATTATATTTTATTAAAAATTTTAATAAAACATAATCTCATTCAATTTTTTTATAGATTATTTAAGATATTTTTTTGATAAAAATATATTGAATAATTATTTTTAAAAAATAAAATTAGATATGCAACTATTTTCATTACTCTTTATACTTTTTTTTATTTTTTATATATTTAATTAACTTGAATATTAAAATACGTTCCGAAATTTTAACTATGGAACCACTAACCATTCTCATTTGACAAACTCATCAATTTAGTTTCCAAGGAATCTACTCTTTATCAAACCTAGAATTACATTATCAGCACTAAATATAATTTTTTATTTTATTTATGGGACTAACTATAATTTTTAAAAGCAAAAGGTATAACGTAGAAGTCACTCATGAGTATACTTTCATTTCCATTTTTTGTGGGTTTTTTACTTGTACTCCTTCATTATTGTATATTTATTATTCATTTTTTTTCCAACTTTTATATCTTTTAATAATTTTTTTGGTTCACCCAAAAATTAATTTTTTTCTGTGTAAACACAGAATAAAATTTATATAAAATTTTTAGGAAAAGTTTGTGAAATTAAAAAAAATAATTTAATAAAAAATTTAAATTTATAAATTGATAGAGTTTAATATGAAAAATCAATAACATGTAAAAAAATTTATTAAAAAAATTATTTATAATTTAAATTTTATCGATATTTATTAAACAATAAAAATTTTGTTAAAATTTTTATTAAAAATATTTATTTAAAAAAATATAAAATTGTTTTCAAAATTTTTAAAATTTTACACATTTAATTTACGTAACCAGATATTTTAATCTATTAATTTTTATTTTTACTTAATCATTTTTAGTACAAAATTTCATAAATTTCACTTAAAAAATTTAATCTAAATTATTTCTGTTGAGAACATTCTATTTATTCTATTTTTGATAATAGCGTTTCAAGACACCTAAACATTTTGATTCAAAATAATTAATATATTAAAGATTAAATTGGAGTTATAGTTAAGTATAGAAAAAACAGGTTACTTTATAAATTGAAGATATTGGTTTAGTTTGGGACTATGATAAACTTATTTGTACTTATAATTTCCATTTTTAAATGATGAATGGATTTTCATATATAATGAAAAAATCAATTTTATTATAAATTGATAATCCTTATGAAATAATAAAAAAATTGTCTCACTACTATTTACTAATTTTAAAATTTGATAAATTTGATAATTCGTATATTTATATTAATTTATTTAATATCAAATACATATAAATTATAAAAATTATCGTATCATAATTTATATCGATATATTAAATATAAAATATATATTTATTTTTTATCAAATTTATATGTAATTTTTAAAAATTTTTTTAATTATATCAAATTTATATATTTTTATATTATATCATTGTATCATATATAAAATTATTAAACTAAATATTACATATCTCGCTGAAATTTAAAAGAAAAATGAGAATTATATAACAAAGTTTACATAAAGTTGTAGCAGCTGATGTCAGATCTGAATACAGTCAATGGGTGACATCCATTTTGTACATTTTCACCCTTACATTTCCCTGTCAAAGCTTGGAAAAGCATTTGCATTTCGCGTTTCCCAACAGCACACCAGGGCCGGCCAGGCCAGGCAGGTCTTAGCCTTTCTCTCTCTAGAGACCAAGAAAAAGTAGACGCACCAACCCACTCCTACTCATGCCAATGTACACAATTTCTGGGATACTGCAGCCAAGTTGCCTGGAAGAGATATAAGAGGAAGAAAAAATACACAAAAAATAAGGCATTTTTACCAGAAAGAGAAAGTTATTGGAGATGATATGAGAGTAGGGTAAGGAAAAAAAAATTAAAAATTAATTTTAAATTATAATTTTTGATTTGATTTAAAGTAAAATTGGATATTAAATGTATATATTAAATTTAAATTATATTTTGAATTGAAATGTAAAAAACTATAAAAAAAATTAAATTAAATTATATATTTTTATTTATTTATATATATTTTTATTTTTTATAAAATAAAAAATAATTATTTTAAATATATTAAAAATTTTATTAAATAATATATAAAAATAAAAAATCAAATTTTAAAAATTTATAAATTAAACCGAATTGAATCAATAAATTTGATTCAAATCAAATTAAATTAATTTTAAAAAATATTTATTTAAATTCAAATCAAAATTTTAAAATTTATAATATAATATATTATTTTAAAATATAAATTTAATTAAATTCGATTCAAATTGTTAGTGTGACGATGTTGAAAGCGGAAGAAACAATCGTCCTGGGAGAAAAAATAATAATGATTTGTAGAATAGTTTAAAAATAATTTAATTTTTTTATATTTATATATTAAATTTAATAAATTATCATGAATTATATTTTAATTTATTATTTGAAAAACATATTTATAAATATAATAAAATTTATTTATTTATTTATATCCAAAAATATAAAATAACATAACATTTAACAAATAATTTTGAAATATTTTATTTTTATTTATTGAACTTAATCTACTGTTACAAAATAATAAAGTTCGTTCGATTTATTTCTATCCTAACAAAAACTATATATATATATTTACAAGGACACAAATAAAACAGGCAAGCAGAGAGAGAGAGAGCAGACTTTTCTTCAACATTAAGGCTAAAGCGCTCTCTCTCTCTGACTTTTGCTTTGAAAGTGGGGTACGATTCCATCAAACATGACCACAACTGTCACGTATTCTCTTCCAACTGTACTCTACTTGTTCTACTCTATCACTTCTCTTGTCTTTGGCCAACAACATTGTAATGTTAAAGCTGTCTTTTCTTTTTCTTTCGTTTTCTTTCCCATTTTTCTCTCTCTTTTATCCTCAACTCTTTCTTTTTCCCGACTTTTTCCCCGTCTATAATGCCTGCCCATTTCAGTTTTCTTCATAAAAAATCAAGGGTCGGTGCCAGATAAAGCATTTTCTTTGCCACCTCTTTTCTTTTTGGTTGTCAAAAGATGCCACCACCAAGAATAAGTCCTTGTTTTCTCTCCTGTTAGCACTGTTATTTCCCATAGATTTTCCTGAGTTTTTGTTCTGTTTCTTTAGCTTTCCCTTTGTTTTTTTATTGATGGGAGCTTGGAGCTGGCTTCTTAGATTGAAGTAAAAAAAGAAAAAAAATCTGTTTTGGTTTGTTTTCCATCAGAATTTTCAAGAGAACTGATTTAGGTGTTTATAGAAAGTTTGATTCTTTGTTGCTATCTGTGGAAGAAGTGGGAATTTGGTTGTTTCAAGTTGTTGCAGATATGGCATTCAAGGTGAGCCTTGTACTGAAAATGGCAAGAAGAAACTGTTCAGTCTTTTCAGGACTTCAATTCTGTCGCACAGAAATAGCATAATTCTGTCAAGGCTTTAGGCCATGCAAAGGCACGGCTTCGAGGAGTGTCAAGGCTTTGCATGTTCTTCGTTGATTGAAGAGTTGGGAAAGGAATTCTTGAGGTGTCATCAATCTGTAACCTTGAATTGCAATTGATCTTTTCATTGAAATGAAGATCCAAGAAAAAGCGCCAAAAAAAAAAAATCTCTGAGTTCCTTAGTGAGGAATTTGAGGCCCTGATTAAGGCTTGCGGAGGCAAAAAGAAAGCTTTGATACCTTGGCATCGAAAGACAGCTTTGGCTTTGGACCTCCCTTGTGGTTTACGCTGCTTGGGAAACTTGAGTTGTCGAAATTGGAACGTTGTTATTTTTACCTTTGTGGTAACATATACAGCTACATTTTGACTTCTGCTCTCTCCTTGTTCTTGGTGGTATCGAATTTTGAGAAACTCTTTATTTCAGGTCCATGCATTTCTTCTTCTTCTCTCATCAAATCAATCAATTTTCTAGTTTTGCAACTTTTTTTTTTTTTATTTAAAGGGATGAGGTGCTTGATAACCCTTAGCTCAGATGATTCATAGAATCACTATTATGTGCAATCCAGCAGGTTCTGATTTGAATCCTAGCACTTGCAATCCCTTCCTTTTCCATAGAATGCTGCCTTGCAAATCAAATTAAGAGAAAGAAAAAGAAAAAAGCTTATGTGACACTGCTGGACTAGGATTTAGGTGCTGCATGAGGGAGATAAGAGCCATGTTTGTATCAAAAAGGCTTATTATGGAAAGGGTTTAGGAATGTTGTAGGAAAATTAAGAGCTGATGAATCTAAAAGCTGATCTGTCATAGGAATTGTCTGGTTCTGCATAATCATCAATGTCAAGAGTCTCTCATGACCATATGAAATTTGGGCTGATCTAATTGTAGGGCCTGTCTCTTTCCAGTTTCTTGCCGACAGTCATGATTCTTTACCTGTTTGTTTGCTTGTGTGAAATATTCAGTTAAGTAGATTTTATCATAGGAAACTGTGCAAAGAGCTGAGGCTGACAATTCAAGAGAGACTTTTTGTTTTATTTGATAATTATCCTCCTGTTTTGCTTGATGTTCATCTGTTGTGAATCAGTGAATGTTAAATATTTCTACAATTACATGATTTCTGACAGTCTATTTGCACTTGTATCAACATATCACTGTCTTTTCTATTTCTTCAAAACAGCTCTCAGCAACTCTATGATGAAGATGCCTTTGTCTTCCCTGTTCTTATCTTATAATTTGAAAATAGGTGAAGATTTGAGGTCTTATATTTCTTTATTATATCCTTCTAACTAGTGATTCTATCTGTTTATCAGATTCGAAGTCACCTTTCAACAAAAAATTTTCGATTGCCAAAGCGTTATAATCTCAAATAAAAACCCATTAATCATGGCCAAAAGATCAAATAAACGTCCTGTGCGACATGAAAAGGATCAGTTGGGCTGTATGTGGGGCTTGATTAGTATGTTTGACTTCCGCCATGGTCGATCAACTCAGAGACTGCTTTCTGATAGAAGACGCGGGAACAGAAATGCAGTTGGTAAGTTCTCTAAGAAACTTTGAAGCATTTGCATGCATGTGATTGAACTCTATTTAAAGTCGTGAAGCGATTATAAATGGTCTTTTTGGATTGTCCTTTTAGCATTAAGAGATAATTTGGTTTGTTTGTGTCGTTAAATCTGAAATTTGTTTTTTCTTAGTATATTTTTAAGCTATACTTCATTTATCCATGAAAGCAGAAACCTGCTAATTCCTTAATGCTGCAATTTCAACTTTGCAGGTGTGGGAAATGCAGGAAATAAATGCGACATGTTGACTAGTTCTGGCGACAATCGTCCAGGAACTCTTGTAAGCTTTGGAAACTTAACCCAAATCCAACATAATTTTGAAAATTGCTGTATATTCATTAGAAGGGCAGAATTATTGTGAGCGTAAGATAAATCATCAATGGAGAAAGCTGTTCATTTGTTATTGATGTTACCATTTCTTTTTGTATTTTTCAGGATAGTGAAGAGAAGACAACAGTGCCTGATGCATGGAAGCCAAGTGTGAAGAAACTCCTAGAAGAAGAAATGTCTGGAGAGAAGGTTGCAAAGAAAAAGGCAAATGATACTGAAGTTGAAGCAAAACAGTTTGGTTCTGGGCAAGGAGACAATGGAAGGAAGAACCGGAAAAGACAAAAGAAAAATCGCAAGAAAAGTTCTGGTAACAGTCTTGATATGGATGCTGCGGAGAACTTGGTATCAGAAGGATCTTGTCTGAATAAATCAGAGCAACAAACTACAAGCAATCTCGATATAGACAATCTAATGGAAGAGTTTTGTCGGCAAATCCATCAGAAAAGAATCAATTGTGTGAATCATGACCAGCCTGCTGAAGGTCATGTGCAGCTAAAACAGAAAAGCTCTGCTTTTGAAGAAAGATTGAGTGAGGCAATCAAGTTCTTAGTGAGTCAGAAGCTTCTTAACGGGAATCAACTTACAAAAGATGGTGAACTCCAAGCCTCAAAAGAAGTCATGGACGCACTTCAGATTTTGAGTTTAGATGAGGAATTGTTTTTGAAACTTCTACGAGATCCAAACTCATTGTTAGTGAAATATGTTCAAGACTTGCCAGATGCTCGATTAAAGGATGAAGAGTCTAAGCCTCTTGCTGGATCCATTTTTTCAGAGCAGGAGCCTGTTGGTTTGAGACAATCCAATGAGCCTGTTAATAGAAAACAGCGTAATTTCTTTAGAAGAAGGTCCAAGTCTCAGGAAAGAGACCTACCGGATGGAAATAAGGTTTCTCAAGCTTCAAATAAAATTGTAATTTTGAAGCCTGGGCCAACATGCTTGCAAACTCCTGAAACTGGAAGCAGCCTTGGTTCATCTCCAGAATCTCAGTACATCATCCGACAAAGGGAGCTGAATGAGAAAGTTAGTTCCCACTTTTTTCTTGCTGAAATAAAAAGAAAATTGAAGCATGCTATGGGAAGAGAGCAACATAAAATCCCCACTGATGGTATATCGAAAAGATTTCCTGGTGAGCGGCAAAATTCACGGGACAGTGGAGTTAAGGAATATATTGGGATGAGTTCTCCAACTAAAGATCACTTCTTTATTGAAAGAATTGCCACACCTTCTATTGGTATTAAAAAAGGAGAAAAGACAAGCAAGCTCAAAGGCTCTGAACTAGGCACCGGGTATGAGACTACTGATTTTTCCAGGCAAAGGGTTTCAAACATCTATATTGAGGCAAAGAAACATCTCTCTGAGATGCTAACAAATGGAGATGAAAATGTGGATCTTTCAAGCAGACAGGTCCCGAAAACCTTAGGTAGGGTTCTGTCTCTTCCTGAGTATAACTCATCCCCTGTTTGCAGCCCTGGTAGGAACTCGGAGCCTAGTTTTATAACTGCACAGACGAGATTTGCAGGCTCTGAAAAATTTCAGAAGGTGAGTGAAAACAATCAACTCAACCTTGTCAGCAATCTTAGTCAAGTGGCAGAGAAGACAGAGAGCCAGCTTTGCATATCTGATAACAAAACCAGTAATGAAATCCAAGGTGATAATGCAATTTCAAAGAACCTTGACCCTTGTGTTAATAATGACAAAGATGACCAAAATTTTTTTTCTACTAAAGATGAAATGAGTTCCAAAGGTATGTGTTGCATTTGTCCAATTTATAACGACAATCATGAATATCCAGGTTTTTTTATTAATGTTTAACCTTCATAAAATTTATGCAGGTGCTGTGAGTGTTGTTAAAGAAACTGAAATGATGGTTCAGGAAGAAAGCAAGCTCCCGGATGCTTCTTCTGAGACAAGTGACTCTTCAATTACTAAAGAAGACAAAAATGTTGATAAATGTGAAGTTCCTGATGAAAAACAATATCCTCAGTGCTTGAAACAGGTATGATGATGCCACATACCAGTATATAGATTGTGAAGTGATTAAGAAGAACCTCAGAATGATGAATACAGGCTGCTTATGCCCTTCAATTAATCTCCCATCTTCCACCAAGAAGATGGAAAATGATATGGCATATTTAATATTGTCTTGATGTTGTATTATTATGTTGAAGTAGGAGCTAAAATCCCCAAAAGAAAAATAGAGGCTCTTCTACATATCATGCTATTTTTCCATTTTGTTGTCTATATTTTATCTCATCCAACTAATTGTTTTTTCTCTCCAGGATTCATCTGATGAGGATCAACAGCCTTTTTCTCCATTAGCTTCTCCATCAAACTCATCAGTCACCAAAAAGGTTGAATGTCTAGAGAGTGTTACTGATATACAGGAGCGGCCAAGTCCTGTATCTGTTCTTGAGCCAATATTTGCTGAGGATGTTATCAGCCCTGCAAACATCAGATCTAATTTTGGTAGGCATATGAGAAAGTCTTTTGTTTATTTCACATTCTACATTTGTTTTCAACTTTGTTGTGCCACATTTTGTCTAATGCCAATTTGTTTACCAATCTTCAGGTGAAACATCCATACAACCACTAAGAATTCAATTCAAAGGACATGGCTCATTGGCCACAAATCAGAGTAATCGTATTAAAACTTGTATGGATGATAAGGAGTTAATATTTGAGCACATAAAGGCAGTGCTGCAAGCCTCTAGTTTCAGCTGGGATGAAATCTACATCAGGTCACTTTCTTCAGACTTGCTTCTTGACCCATTGTTGCTTGATGAGGTAGAATACTTGCCCAACCAGCTTTGTCATGACCAGAAACTGCTCTTTGATTGCATTAATGAAGTTCTCATGGAGGTTTGTGGGTACTATTTTGGTTCCCCTGGCGTTTCATTCGTTAAACCCAATATCCGTCCTATCCCTAACATGAAAAATACCCTTCAAGAGGTCTGGCAAGGAGTTTATTGGCATTTGCTCCAAATGCCGCTGCCTCGTACTTTGGACCAGATAGTTAGAAAAGACTTGGCTAAGACAGGAACATGGATGGACCTTCGAGTCGACACTGGTTGTGTTGGTTTTGAGATGGGTGAAGCCATCCTTAAAGATTTAGTGGAAGACACCATAACAAGCTACATAAATGAAAGTCTGAAATGTGAATATAATGTGCTTCCAGCTTAGCTGAGGGACTACCAGAGTAACATCAACTTGTAAAGGGCAGCTGACTCCGTGTTGTTCATACTTCATACCAATAATGCAACTCACATTGGGTCAGAGTGGGAGAAAAAGCAAGCTAATCAAGTATTCTGCATTGAAAGGATGGGCAGTAACATCCAACGAAGCAAAAGGGGGCTTCATTTAACTTTCCTTAAAGTGCTTTGTACATGAAGCCATGGCAATTTTCTAACCTTGCCACTGAAATCATGTAGATACATAGAACTCTTCCCACAGCAATTACCATTAACCAGGTTACCTTACAAGCAGCAACAGAAGTGCCTATTTGATGTGCAGCAATCCTTTGGAACTGCTCGATCCTCGAAAGAATTAACAACAAACACTTGATTTCAGAGGTCTCTCATGGTTTATTTTAATCAGTGACTACATTGTTACGTCCGGATCAGTGCATTTCTCCCGGTGCAGGTGACAAAAACTGTTATTTCTCATTGTAGAATTTGTAGAGTTTGGTGTGTATTGGTTGTGTTTTGAAAGTGTGTTCTTCACTTTGATTGATTTCATTCATTCCTGGGTTTGGTTGACTGGTTTTCTTCCTTTTTTGTCTGTGTGCTTCGGTTTTTAGAATTGTGAGTGTTTATGAGTGGATCTATGACTACTTTGATAATGGGGTAGGATTTCATAGGCCTAACATATGTAGCTGCA